>NC_056729.1:227059980-227147480 GCF_019279795.1 Protopterus annectens | reverse complement strand
TCTGTTTTAGGTAAAGGGTTGTCATTCATCCTGACCCAGAGGACTGACATGGCAGACATCTTACATGAGTTGACACTGTTTGCTAGGACACTTTCTCTAAAAACTATCTATAAAACTACTCAAAATTTTCGTTCTACATTTGTTAAACCTAGCACTTTCTTTCCAAAAATGCATGCAGTGGTTGATACTTTTGTTTCAGTATGCGAACATGAAATTAGACACATTTTTGAAGCAGGGACTCAATGTAATTATTATAATCCAAATAAAGCCAAAAATAGTGCTTTGTATGAATTGAAACATTTGCATTGTAGTGAGATAAAATCTGCTGACAAAGGCGGAGTGGTAGTGGTGCTCAATAAAGATCTATATTTTTCACAGATTAACTTGTCACTTAATGACAATTGTACCTATCATAAGATCTCTTCAATACAAGCTAAAGCCATTATGGATAGAGTGTCTATCATGATCTTTGACCTACTGGTTGAAGGGAGAATATATGAAGAACTTTTTAAGAATTTTACTGTGGATACACCATTATTCCCCACTATCTATGGGCTACCAAAAGTGCATAAAAACGTGCATACACCTCCAATGAGGCCTATTGTTTCTAGCAGAGGCTGGATAACTGAGCCCCTGTCCATTTATGTTGGAAAGTGTTTACATCCAGTCCTTGAGAGGTGCAATAGTGTACTCAAGGACACTAGTATGTTCTTAGAAAAACTTTATGATGAAATTAAGAAAGTTACAGGACATTATTTGTTCGTAACTATGGACATTACATCATTATTTCCGGTTATCCCCAATACCTGTGGGGTTGGGAATGTTAGACATTTATTGCATGCTAAGCGTTTCTACTCTGATGATAAAATTAATCTGTTGTGTTCACTCCTAGAAATTATCTTAGAGAATAATGTTTTTTGCTTTAGGGATGACCTATATTTACACAAGATTTGCGTAGCGATGAGCACTCCTTGTGCCAACAGCTACACCAACCTGGCCCTTGTAGAATGGGAATGTAACTAATTCTTAGTTAATGTAGTTTTTAAAAAAAACATGTCAAATGGTATATTCGATTTCTGGACGATATGTTTTTTTCTGTTGGCAGGTACATATGATGGGATAAAGGCATTCACTGAATTTTTACATGGTACTTCTTCTTTCTTAAAGTTTTCTAGCAAAATATCATCTGAGGAAATAGAGGTCCTAGATGTTAAACATAAGAAATCTGAAATGTTAAGAATTCAGACAAGTATGTATAGAAAACCCACTAGAAGAATTGCACTGTTATACAGAGACAGTATGCATTCCAGATTTGTAGGCAACAGTGTGGTGAAAGGACAAATCCTTAGGTTAATGAGACTCCACAATGACGAGGCTCAACTTCAGATAGCCCTTGACAACTTAGGGAATGACTTAATGCAAAGAGGTTACTCTAAAAAGATGTTTGATAAATATGTATCAGAACTAATGGCTGAGAGAACCTCTAGAGGTAGACCATTCTTCTCTGAGAAAATAGGTCATACAGCGCAGGAGCGCAATAGAGATTACAATAAACTCAGATTTCCAATTACGTACAGTAGTGATATTGGTACCTTTTGTGAGGTTTTTAGATATAATTAGAATATTTTGAAAACTATAGAAGATCTTGATGGGTTGTTAGATGATACCCCTAATTTTGCCTTTAAGAATAAAAAGACCCTTAAACGCCAGCAATGCTGTAGGGAAAGACAAATATATAAGGCAATAGTCCACAGAAGAAGGGTGCATATATGTGTAGGAACTGTACTGCCTGCAGATATGTACATTCCTTTATTAAATGCATCCATTCAGATCCACATTTCGAGACAGAAGTGGCACATTATGCTGATTGTAGAACTAGACATATAGTATATTTTGCGTTCTGCATATCCTGCAATGCTTATTATGTGGGGAAAACAAATTGTATGCTCAAAGAATGCGTACAAGAGCATTGCAGAGATATTGTTAACTAAAAGGTAGTAAGCTCTTTGTTTAAACATATAGCAGATAAAGGTAGCTCACATTCCTTTAAATTATTTGTCCTGTAGATCTTGTATGAAGGCATGAGAGGGGGTGATATTAAGAACCACACTGAAGTTGCAGAACAGAGGTGGATTCTTAGGTTGAATGCACATAGATCACTTGGTATTAATGAAGCAGTTTTGCTTAAGCCTTTCCTTAAAGCAAGGAGCTTGAAACATTAACATACACTTTTAAGTTTTTTAGTAGTTTTTATAAGTTTTTTTATAGTCCTTATAAAGATTTTACAGAGTGGTTCTATTCTTGTTTAATCATTTAATTATTGTCTAATTGTATGATTGATTGTTGATTGAAATGTATTTATAAGTGAGTGCATTTTTGTTTGAATGTAGTCTGATGAAGCAATATTGAGATCGTGAAAGAGCTTACTTTGTAGAGCTCTCTAATAAAGTGTGTTTCTTAAGCATCAAGTGGTCATGCATAATACTTTATTCAGCTGTGGTGGTTTGGCTAAGCTTTTTTTTTTTTCTATTATATTATTTTTTGCTCAAGCCACTCCTTTACAGTTGACTGGTGCTTTTTTCCTTTTGTCACTTTGTCTTCTGTTACACCAGTCCTGAATATGGCTGAAAGTTTGGATATGGATTTGGGAACTTTTACCAATGGCAGTCTTGATCGTATTCTATGTGTGGATGTAAATCCATTGGTTAACCAACCAATTTTTCCTGGAGGAAGTACATGCTAATGTCAAAGAAGGCATGCAAGTACGCTTTAGAGAACAGCTCAGAGAATGCAAGAACAAATTATATAAGTTTAAGCATCTGCATGGACATGGCAGACATCATACAGGAGTTGAGACTGTTTGCTAGGACACTTACTCTAAAAACTATCTATTAAAATACTGATAATGTTCGTTCTACATTTGTTAAACCTAGCACTTTCATTCTGAAAATGCATCCAGTGGTTGATACTTTTGTTTCAGTATGTGAACATGAAATTAGACACATTTTTGAAGAGGGGACTCAATGTAATTATTATAACCTAAATAAAGCCGAAAATAGTGGTTTGTATGAATTGAAATGTTTACATTCTATTGAGATAAAACCTGCTGACAAAGGCAGAGGGTTAGTAGTGCTCAATAAAAATCTATATTTTTCACAGATGTCCTTGTTACTGAATGACAATGATACCTATCATAAGATCACTTCAATACAAGCGAAAGCCATTATGGATAGAGTATCTATCATGATCTTTGACCTACTGGTTGAAGGGAGAATATCTAAAGAACTTTTTAAGTATTTTACTGTGGATACACCATTATACCCCACTATCTATGGGCTACCAAAAGTGCATAAAAACTTGTGTACCCCTCTGATGAGGCCTATTGTTTCTAGCAGAGGCTGGATAACTGAGCCCTTGTCCATTTATGTTGAAAAGTGTTAACATCCAGTCCTTAAGACGTGCAATAGTGTACTCAAGGACACTAGTATGTTCTTAGAAAAACTTTATGATGAAATTAAGAAAGTAACAGGACATTATTTGTTCATAACTTTGGACATTACATCATTATTTACGGTTATCCCCAATACCTGGGGGGTTGAGAATGTTAGACATTTATTGCATGCTAAGCGTTTCTACTCTGATGATAAAATTAATCTGCTGTGTTCACTCCTAGAAATTATCTTAGAGAATAATGTTTTTTGCTTTAGGGATGACCTATATTTACAGAAGATTGGCATAATGATGGGCACTCCTTGTGCCAACAGCTACACCGACTTGGCCCTTGTTGAATGGAAATGTAACTCATTCTTAGTTAACAAAGTTTTTAAAAAACATGTGAAATGGTATACTCGATTTGTGGACGATATGTTTTTTTCTGTGGACAGGTACATATGATGAGTTAAATGCATTCATTGAATTTTTACATGGTACTACTTTCTTAAAGTTTTCTAGCAAAATATTATCTGAGGAAATAGATTTCCTAGATGTTAAACTTAAGAAAGCTGAAATGTTAAGAATTCAGACAAATATGTCTAGAAAACCCAATAGAAGAAATGCACTGTTACACAGAGACAGTATGCATCCCAGATTTGTAGGCAAAATGTGGTGAAAGGACAAATCCTTAGGTTAATGAGACTCCACAATGACGAGGCTCAACTTCAGATAGCCCTTGACAACTTAGGGAATGACTTTATGCAAAGAGGTTACTCTAAAAAGATGTTTGATAAATATGTATCAGAACTAATGGCTGAGAGAACCTCTAGAGCTAGACCGTTCTTCTCTGAGAGAATAGGTCATACAGCGCAGGAGCACAATAGAGATTACAATAAACTCAGATTTCCAATTACATACAGTGGTGATATTGGTACATTTTCTGAGGTTTTTAGATGTAATTGGAATATTTTGAAAACTACAGAAGATCTTTATGGGTTGTTGTATGATACCCCTAATTTTGCCTTTAAGAATAAAAAGAGCCTTAAACACCAGCTATGCTATAGGAAAGACAAAATGTACAAGACAATACTTCACAGAGGAAGGTACATATATGTGTAGGAACTGTACGGCCTGCAGATATGTACATTCCTGTATTAAATACACCCATTCAGATCCACATTTTGAGATAGAAGTGGCATATTATGCTGATTATAGAACTAGACATATAGTATATTTTGCATTCTGCATATTCTGCAATGCTTATTACGTGGGGAAAACAAACTGTATGCTCAAAGAACGCATACAAGAGCATTGCAGAGATATTGTTAACCAAAAGGTAGTAAGTGCTTTGTTTAAAGACATAGAAGATAAAGGTAGCTCACATTCCTTTAAATTCTTTGTCCTGGAGATCTTGCATGAAGGCATGTGAGGGGGTGATATTAAGAATCGCACTGAAGTTGCAGAACAAAGGTGGATTCTTAGGTTGAATGCACATAGTTCACCTGGTATCAATGAAGCAGTTTTGCTTAATCCTTTCCTTAAAGCAAGGAGCTTGAAACATTAACATACACTTTTAAGTTTTTTAGTAGTTTTTATAAGTTTTTATAGTCCTTATAAAGTTTTTACAGAGTGTTTCTATTCTTGTTTAATCATTATATTATTGTCTAATTGTATGATTGATTGATTGTTAATTGAAATGTATTTATAAGTGAGTGCATTTTTGTTTGAATGTAGTCTGATGAAGCAATTATTGAGATCGTGAAAGCGCTTACTTTGTGGAGCTCCCTAATAAAGTGTGTTTCTTATGCATCATTAAGTGGTTGTGCATAATACTTTATTCAGCTGTGGTGGTTTGGCTAAGTTCTTTTTTTCTATCACTGAGACAGATGCCTTGTGTCAAAGCCATGGCTTCAAGCTCAATGCCAAAAAGTGCATTGTCATCCCTTTTGGTAAAAACTCTGTAACCATGAACTACCACATAGGCGGTAGTCTACTTAACACCAAAGGTGTGATAAGAGACCCGGGACACAGGTGGACAGTAGTCTCTTCTTTGATAATCACATTGCCACAGCAGTCAGGAAATCCTTCTACGTGGCACACCTCATCAAAAAAGGTTTCTCATCCAGGAAAAAAAAAGGTCATTGTTCCTCTCTACTCGTCACTCATTAGACCCATTATAAAGAACAACACCCCTTTTCGTATGTACCTCACAAGACGTCTACAACAACTAGAAAGGTCACAGAAATACCTCACAAAGAGGATTACCGGCCTCAAACAGATGCCCTACGCAGACCGTCTCAAAAAACTCCAGCTTTACACTGTCACATCTCACCTATTCAGAGGCGATCTCTGCCTAACATACACAGCTATGTCAAACCCAGAGCTGTTGGACATGCTCCACTTAAAGAAATCCCACTCCCTCTGAGCTACATGCTCTGGGGACCTAAACCTCGTCACCACAATAAAGAAAACATGCTGGAGGGATAGATTCCTGTCCCAGAGACTTCCCATACTCTGCAAAAAACTACCTATCTATATCAAACAAAGCTCCTCATTAGCACTCTTCAACAAAAATTTTGATGATTGGGTGGGAGATAGGAAATTTACCCCGGGGTTCACTTCTGTGGCTCTGCTCGACAGGGGCACAGGAAAATAATTTTCTTGCATGGCAAAAGCCAGGGTACCTTTTTGGCTAGGGTTATAAAGACCCTATGGCCAATAGCCTAGTACCTACTTATGAACCTATGAACATATATATATATATATATATATATATATATATATATATATATATATATATATATATATATATATATATATATATATACATGCATGTCCCAAAATGCTCATAAAACATATGCTGCTGATAGACCACCCACAACTGGGGCAGCATGCACAGTTGGATACAAAAGCAGCCATGACACTCACATGTGCCCCCCCCCCCCCACAGTCCAAATAAATGAGTGAACAGTATACTGCTACAAAATCATGATAGGCAATACACAATGGCCATACATACAACAATCTCTTAGCAAAACAAATAAAATGTCTAAACATAGCAAAGAAAACTACAACCAGGTAGTAATTCACACATTTTTATTATACTCTGATGCCATGGCCAAAGCATTCAAGGAGTAAACATCAACAGAAATACATGCCTTAATCCCAAGAAGCAATTAACACCTAATTACATAACTGAATGCACAACCTCCAATTACACTTATCATTTAACCCTCTACGGTATAAAGTATCACAGTTAATTTTAATACATTGAAGTCTTTACATAATAATTGTCCTTTTATGAATGTTTCATCACACTGAGGAATAGACAATTTCAGAAACAGTACCTTGAGACCCACTAGTGTCCCCATGGTGTGACTTATTCAAATGTACAGCTATAGAACTGATGTATTTATTATCAGTAATACGCCTGACATGTTCTAACAGCCTAGTTTTAAAATATGTGTTACTATCCCCCATATAAATGTTACAAGGCCATCCAAGAGCAATCCCTACCTCTTGAATGTACAGACTTCAACATGTTTCCTAGCCATTCCCCTCAGCAGGAATTTCAGCAGCAAATAATGATAGACCAGTATACCTATTCAACTACTACTGTATGACATCTGGACAATGCCTGACATAATTGGTGGACAGAACCCCAAATAGATGGCCATACATGAAATACTGCTGTTATATACCTATGGAAGTGCTGGTGTTATAGGGTTTGTTGTAACATATTTTTTCTGAGGGATATAAAGTCAGGAGAAAAAATGGATGTTACCATCTACATAATGCAATCACCAGAGTATGCTACTGATTTGCCAAGGACAACACCTGTCTGGGGAACAGCCCATACATAACAGGCAAACCTGTGACCATTATGTGGATGGCTCTACAGTTGAGAGCAATATAGAAACAGAAATTTGTCATACTGAAAGCCATACAGAAGTAGCATGTGCAGACAAACCCTGTTAAACTAGTAGTATTTCAATTATATAGCAGCAATACTCACATTCTGCTCCTAAGTCCTGATCCATCCACACCATTTAGCAGGCTTGTCTCCACAAGTCTTGTTGTAGGAGGTAGTAGCCCACACAACTCCAGGATGTCTTCCTCACAAGTAAGGGAAAGGGCCAACACCCACATGGAGTACTCATTTATAGGACTGTGTTGCCATGGCATTGGCTATTGGAAGAACTGCACAGCTGCTCTGCATGCAATTAGCAAGTGCAGAGCCCCAGTAGGTGCACAGGCAATCACCTGGTCATGAGCATAACCTACAAAAGCCATGCTGCCACCTATTCAAACCAGCTCTATCCCTGTAGTACACAGTGAGAGATAAAGAGAAATAAATGAGACATAAAATGGAAAAGGGAAGAAAGAAAAGAGGTAAGTGGAACATGTAAGCAAGTAATTGAATCTAGTACTTGGTCTATAATAATGAAAAATAGGGTTTGGAGGAATATAGGTCCCAACAAGACATGATGTACTAATGTCCTGCTAAACAGCTGCTATAGCCATAGCATCTGGCCCTCTCTGCAGTGGGAGATATCACAGACATACCTCTCAACTGTATAGATCCTCACATAATGTCCACATATTACCATTATGTATTTTTGTCTGTTCCTCCAGAGATCTGTACTTTACTGGCAAATAGCTGAGGATTGAAGTCATCAGGTAATGACAAACACTTGAGTTTGAGACTCCACATCCATAAGAATATTCACTGCAATGCTAAACGTATAATTCTATGATCTTCCTATGTTTGTAGCAGGTATATTTAAAGTCTGTCCCTATTTATCCCCCCATCATTTTAGGCATTGTCCAGATGTGATGATCTGAGAGGTTGTGCGGTGGGAACACAGCTCATGAGCCTTACTTAACTGTGAAAGGACAGCTCATATATGACAACTGCAGGGGTGTCTGTCAAACTGTTATGACTGTGCCACTTCTAGGCCAGTTAATGGGATGTTTTCCATATCCATGTTACCTGTGACTGAGTATGGCACATGTTTGCCTCGTAAAGCTAAGGCACTTATAGAGGGCATATGCAGAGCAGAGTACTGTTGCAGACATGCGTGTTGAACTGCATGTGATATATTGACTTGCTAACGTTCAACTGTACAGTGTTCTGTTGGACAATAAGCATATTTGTGACTGATATCTGTAGTCATATACACATATACCTGTGTTATGTCACCCAAACCATTGACAGGTCTGTGAGCAATGGCATTGTAACATAATAGCCTGCTTATGACTGGTGGACATCTTCCAGGTTATCACAGTGATGTCAAACCCTACTGTGCAATCAATGTACTAATGTATGGTGCAGCAATATTACTACAGTATCAATACTGATGTCCCCTTTGACACCCATGTATGTGTGCCATTTTCCAGACATACTGCTGTAACAGGTTGAGAAGTATAATTGAGCAACAAGACTGTAAATACAGTTTGCCATACTTACATTCAATAAAAATGTATACCAGGTATCCCCTGAGCACATATATGTATGCATATGTTCAGCTGGAAGGCACAAAACTAATCACATGGGTTTCAAGCAGCCAGGTAAATAGGTTGCTCATGTGTGATATCAGTGACACTGCATACAACAGACATATATGTGTACAGCTACTGGTAGTTGCATTGCCCTGACACTGATGTGGGTACTGGAGTTGGCATGATTATCGGGTATTAATCAGAGAAGTGCCACCTGTGTTATAAGCCTCTGTCCATGCCTACCACTACCCGCTATATCAACACCCATATACAGTGGATATCACAAGTGCACACACCCCTGTTGGAATGCCAGATTTGTGTGCTGTATGTCAATCAGACCACAAAAGAGCATTTCATAATATTTCTCATCTTAAATGTGACCCCCTAACCTGTTCAATTCCATTGCAATACAATCAAATGTGTTTATAGGAGGGTGAGTAACTATTGCCAAGTGAAGATGTGCCATGATGTTAGAGTCCAGACCAAGACGGATGAATGCTGTAACCATCTCAAGAGGTGCATACACAATTTTAAGGGTGTGCACACTCATTCAACTGGCTTATTGTACTGAGTATTATTTCCATATGTTTTCACAGAACAGATTGTTATGTTTTCAATTGAATTGTACAGCCTATAGGTCACATAATAGGTGGGAAATGTTATGAAATTAGTTATTATGATGTAATGCTCCAAATGCACAAATACCAGGCAGTGTATTGCGGGGGTGTAGTCTTTATATCTACTGTAGCTATACGGACACAGCAGTACCTGACCTGTATATCCAGCCTCCACAAAGGTATAGTAATCCCCTTTGGTGGGCAGCAGCAATACACAAACCACATAATAGGTTGCTAAATTGGCTGTACAGGGACACATAGGTGCAGGCAACAACTTTGAAGCAAGTACACCTATATTGGAGCAAGCAGGTAAGTTCACAGGTGATGTCCTGTAAGGCTGACTGTGACTATGAATCGGACATATCCACACCCCCAAGGGAATTGCAACCATGTCTCTACATATGTTGTAAGTCTCAGATTAAACAACACAATTCACCCTGTCCTGGGGATAAAGAACACCTCATACACACATACTGTCAATATAGGCAACCTGCTTCACACAGGTTAGGTGGGAAGATTGCCATCCCAGTCATACATGGAGATATGCACATCAACCACACTCCACCCACAGCAATGGTGAGCATGTACATATCGCCTACTGATGGCAACAACAGCATATCTCCATGGGGCATACTAACATCAGTGTCTACCTCCTACATGAACTCAGGCATGGGCTCAGAGCTCCATCACACACCACAGTCAAACACAGAACTGTCACCTTACACACACCATCTACATGGAAGATGACCACTGTCAACCCTCTACACAGAAATGCATGGAGGACAGAGGATTATACAATCAAGTGTCCCACACTGGGGGGAATAAGATAGCTCAGGGACAGTCGTGTAATGCAAACTGCTATAGCCATGATAGCATGGAGGTTTCCAGGGTAGTCTGGATTATTTGCAAGTAATATCCACTGTTGATGTGCATTTTGACAACTGTATGAGGTTCTGTGACCTTTTCCTGTTCGTGTCTTCCAGGTAACATGCAGAGTGCTTACCTACCAGCATTCTCTGTTGGGGAAACAGACATTATAACCTAATATGTGATTGTACATTTTGCCCTGTCATGTGGACGGAGAGCAGAAGATGTGCAGGAGAAGACTGCCCTGTGGAATAGTGTGATCCACAGGGTAAATGATACCAGACTGCACAACAGAACTTGCGTGCATGTGCAGCATCGGGCCACTGACCTCGAATGCCATGCCCATTAATGGGCTACTGTTGTTGCAAGGGACTGTCTAGACACAGGTGGGGGCCCAGCCATCCAGCCCCCACTGACATTCCACTGAGGAGCTTCTCACCACACTTGGGCCACACACAGAGCACAGAGGCCATGACACTAAGGGAAGCATTGTTGAGGTGGGTTGCACACACACACACACACACACACACACACTGGATGAGGAGCGTGCAGGTAAGGTCCCAGTGGGATTGGTACACTAATGTAACAGACATACATGCATCTGTATTGTATCTACATCCATGTGTCACATCCGATTGCAGTTGTGGATGGGGTTTTCTAATGCACAGAGGTGCACATCTATGGTAAGGACAGAACATTGTGTATTATTGCAGTTAGTACTGTAGATGTGTAGACATGCTGCATCCATCCTATACCAAGGTCACATGTGCATCTGCTGACTATAACCCCTCTCACAACTACCTAGGACCTTATGTTTTGCATATGGGACAGCACCCTGTAGCTGGTGGGTATTACATTGTTCTGGTGTTGCCTGGCAATACCCCATGCATATGAAGTGCATGCAATTTACCATGCACAAAACCATCAGTAATAACTATATTGCTTTATGTAATAGCTATATTGCTTTATGCAATAGCTAAATTGCTTAATATGTGTATTCACTTGTGCTGGGATTAACTGTATTGCATCACAGTGGTCACCACTGGGGCCTATCTGATGTGAATTCAACATTCCTGTAGTATACCTCACAACTTGCCAGTGGCAAGATGTCTGGACAGAGGCCACCAAATTGTGCTGGACAAACATCCTAACGTAAAGTCATGCGTGACACATTACTGGTAAACAGTGGATATAAATTGTGTACACACCCTTCTTAATATGCAAGGTGTTCCCGTTACATACTAATTAGGATCACAATATGACAGTACACACCTCTTCCAGCCTTTAATGTGACCCATAACAAGTACAGTTTACTTGTAAAACCAACCATCTGTACTCATGTTTTGCACCTACAAGGCAGGCCACCTGAGAGGGAAGCAGACAACCTATCAGCATGATGTTTCACTCAGCAATGATACCTCATGCTGCCATATGTGTCAGTACACTCAATGTGGCCTATTTGGCTATAATATTACATACATGGGCATTGTTAAGGCACACAGACCACATCTGACCATGTATAGGTTTCAAATATATGGCTATTCCAGACACATCTGTACAGGGGACTTTACAATTGTTTAACCTGCTGCATGTGAGGCAGATGCTGTCACCACACTGTATAAAGTAATGGCAGCAGGAGATGGTCACCAGCTGTGTATGGTATACACATCAAAATGGTATAAGCCACATATGATATGATCCTCACGCACACACAAACAGTTGCCAGTAATAGGATTAGAACTCCTGCCTATTTATTTTATTTATTTTATTTTATTTTACATTTGTTAACCGGGCTAGTCCAACTGGATACAAGTCCATTTTCAGTGGAGGCCCGAGGAGAAAAGCTCCACTATCTACATACATGATAACAAAACATTAAATAGAAAATATATGTTTGATTTAAGTCAAAAAAAGTTGATATAAATAACAAAGTAGAAGACAGTAATAATACTTGAAAGAACTTACAAAAAAGGTGAATACAGAGACAAGGAAGTAGTGAAAGTACAGATATATGAGAAAATGGGAGAGAAAAATTAAAATACAATAACAGTTGTCAGGAGTTTAATGAGAGAAGTAGAGTTACTTATTTAAGGTAGTCCTATAACGGGTTAAAAGGGACATAATAATTAAGTGACGAATTAGATAAGGGAGTAAGTATAAGGGATATGGGAGAAGGATAGGAAGTCAAATAGGAGGTAGTTTAACTGGGAGTTATGCAAGAGCAAAGCCAGTGGTTAGAAAGGAAGAGTTTCAGTTTGGTCTTAAATAGTGCAGTGGAAGTCTGATCAGTAAGGTCTGTAGGAAGTTGGTTCCAGATTTTACCAACTGAGTTGGAAAAAATAGATTCTCCTGCTGTATTCTTTGATAGAGATGTTTTAATCATGATTTTATTGGAAGAGCGTAGGGCTTTTAAGTTGTTATATGGTTTTATAAGGGTGCAGAGCATGGGTATGTTTTCAGGGTAGTAAAGGGCTTTGTGGGCAATTGTAAGCTGATAGTACTGAATTAGGTGGGGTAATTCCAGCCATCCTAGGTTAGAGAGGTTCAGACAGTGATGTGTTTTATATGGAGAAGCAGTTGCAAATCTAGCAATGTTGTTGTAGGTTACTGTGAGCTTTTTAATATTATGTTTAGATAGATTAGTGTAAATAGGGAAGCATACAGTAAAGTGGAGATAAGATGTGTTCTTGCTATGGTAGATCTAGCTTCAGTGGTTAGGAAAGATCTGATTCTATAGAGTGAGCCTAGCTTTCTATTAGTTGCTTTAATGCTGGAGTTGATGTGAAAATCAAATTTTAGAAGGTTGTCGATGGTAACACCCAATAGTTTGGTTGTTTGGTCAGGTGATATAAGGGTGCCATTGTTAGATGTAATTGTGAGATTAATAGAGGGAGACAGGTGTGTGGGTAAGAAAAGGAGAAGTTTAGTTTTCTTGGGGTTTAAGAGAAGACAGTGATTGGAGAACCATTGTTCAATAGTAGTAAATGTCTTTTGGGTAAGGTAATGAAGGTCAGTTTGGTTTGTGGCAGAGCAAATGATGGTGGTGTCGTCAGCATACTGAATACAGGTGGTTAAGGGTGTGGCTAGGTGCAAGTCATTGATAAAGACTGAAAATAAAAGAGGACCTAGGATGGCGCCTTGAGGGACCCCTAAAGTGGTGGGGAAGAGTTCAGAGAGATTGTTGTTCCATAGAACAGCTTGTCTCCTGTTGTGAAGATAGGAAGTGAACCAAGTAAGGGCAGGTTTATCAAGAGAAAGCATTTTTAATCGATGTAGAAGGAGTTGGTGATTCACCATATCAAAGGCTTTAGACAGATCTACAAAGAATGCTGATGATAGAAGATTGTTATTACGGTTGTTATTAATGGAGTCAGTAAATGATAGTAAGGCTGTAGTGGTACTATGGTAAGGACGAAAGCCGTGCTGACAGTTAGCTAGGAGATTGTTAGAAAGGAGGTGATTTAGTAACTGTTTGAGGATGCATTTCTCCATAATTTTTGCAATTGGAGATAGCAGTGCTATAGGGCGGTAGTTAGAGTATTCAAATGAATCGCCACCTTTGAAGAGGGGGATGATGTGTGAGATTTTCCAGAGGGAAGGTATGGTACTTTCTGTTATGGTTCTGTTTATTAGTATAGAGATTGGGTAGGCGATTGCTTTGGCACCTAGCTGGAGATATTCAGCTGGGAGATTGTCAGCTGAGGGGGTGGAAGCTTTAAGCTTAAGAAGTAAATTTAGAATATAGGAGGTAGGTATGGGTTTTAGCTGCATAAGTGGAGGGGTGACATTTGGGCTACCTAATAATGAGGGGTTGGAGGTTTGTTGGTTGGCTAGGTTAAGTATAGTAGATGTAAAGAAGTTATTAAAAGCATTAGCAGTTTGTAAGGGAGAGTCTGGGCAGGAACCAATAGGATTGGGAGTTTCAATTTTTCCAGCGGAAAGAAGAGTGTTAATAGATCTCCAAAATTTGTGGGGATTTTGGTGGGAGGATTGCTGTAAGTGGGTGTAATAGTTCTTTTTGTCTTTTATGATAGCTAATTTTGTCATGTTTCTTTTTTGTTTGTAGCTAAGGTGATCAATGGGGTCTTTGGAGGTTCTCCATTGAGACCAGGCTTTATTCCTATTCAGGATTAGCTGTTTTGTGGAGGTTGTAAGCCAACGGGCAGTATTGTATTTCATGCGAATAGAACGGATGGGAGCATGTTCATCTAATATAGTAAGAAAGGTTTTATTAAAGTGGTTAACAGCGTTGTCAATTGGGAGAGTTTTTAGAAGGGACCAGTTAACCAGGCTAAGGTCATTTTGAAATAGTTGAGGGTCAAAGTGTTTTTTGCTACGAGATAAACGTATTAGGGGTGGTGGTTTGAGGTGAGTTTTATGCCTTATGATATCTATGAGAGAGTGGTCACTTAGGTCATCTGATAGGGTACCTGTAGTATATTTTTGATGGGGACTGTTTATCAGGATCCAGTCAAGTATGGAATCTTTGTTATTGCTCTTGTTTGTTCTGGTTGTGGAGTTAATGGTTTGTTGGAATCCATGCAGGTTGATAAGGGTGGATGGATTTGTTAGGTTACAAGCATTCCAATCAATATTGAAGTCTCCTAGCAGTATGGTTTCTTGTGGAAGATTAGTAGAAAACCAGTTAAGCAGGTTTTCTAATATGGGGGGGTTGTTGCCAGGGGGAAGATAGGTACAGATAATATTAATGGTTTTTTGTGGGTTAATGGTGAGTTTAGAAATAATAAGTTCAGTGTTAGTGTCATTTGGAAGGGTGTGGGTTGATTTGTTTACATTCAGTCCAGATTTGAAGAGAATGGCTACACCACCACCTTTTTTATTAAGACGGTCATGTCTAAGGATGTTGTAGCCAGGGGGGATAATTTCATTGTCTTTTATTGAAGGTTTGAGCCATGTTTCGGTAAGACAGAGAATATCAAATTATTGGATGTCAAGTAGGGCGTGAAGAGCTGGAAGTTTATTGCAAATGCTATGGATGTTAAGATGAGCTATTGTAAGAGATTTAGGAGGTTTAGAGTCTGGTGTAGGCGTAGTTTTAATTTTAGGGAGTGTTGTTGGGGTTTTTGGGCCTGGGTTGGGGTGGATGTCCCCATCTAGTAAATGGAAGCAATGGATGAGGTGAGTAAGTTGTGAAGGCTTAAAGAGGTACAAGTATTTTGTGTGTCTAAGAATAAGGTATTTAATATGTGAGAGCGATGATATTTGAGTCAAGGTATGTGTTGTAATATGTTAGACTAAGATGTGTAGTGAGTGTAGATGGTGGGATAGTTAGTGTGTGCCTATGTGGAATATTAACATTAGGATGAAGTGGTTGCTCATACCAGGTTATAAGGTAGGTGGAAGAAAGAACAGTTAGGAGAGGTAGAAGTAGTGGAAGAAGGTGAGTAGAGTACATTGTTAAGAATGCAAATTGACAATGTTAGATAGGTAAGTTATCAAGTAGACAGGGTGTGAGTGTGAGGGGAGGGAAGTATGTAATGATAGGTTGTAAAATGTTGTGGGTGTGGTTATGTGGGAATAAATGTAGAGGTGCTAGGGGCGGGTGGAAGTTGGGGGCAGGGAGGGGAGCGGAGTGAGCCCGCAAGGCGAACGGAGCGGGAAGACACAGGAGAGTGGGGATCAGCAGGAAACAATCAGAGAAAGGGAAGGACAAACAGGTAAGCCAGAGGTAAAATGTAGGAAAGGTACCTACTGGTAGGTAAGATAGGTAATGTAGATAAAGATAGAAGTGAAGTAGAGGTATAAAATGTGGAAGGGGGGATATGTAGGCTGTTGGAGGTGCAGGAGGGGTGCTCAACCCGAGTTATACAACTACAGTAAGACAGGTCAAGCAAGGAATTGTAACATACTTAAAATCACAAAGTGAGTCGTTTCCTCTTGAAAATACAATATTTGGGCTCAAGTTTGAGGTTCTTCTATTCCCAGAAGGGTGGTAGGCAGGAGGGAGGCTTTGCTTAAGTTACACAGTAGACCACTCTGTTAAAGATAATGAGGGAGAAAGATAGTGAGTGAATAGAGCTTAAAAGCTAGAACCAAAGGTAGTAACAGTTAATAACCTTTTTAAAAACAACAGTAACACTGTAATAGTAGTTGAAAAATATTAAACATTGGAGACAGTAAACAATAAAAGTAATTAAGAATTAACAGTACTGTGCATTAGGAGGTGTATCATAATACAGGAATAAACACATGCTACAGGATAAACATTAGAGTATAGCGACCATGAGAAATGTGCATTCTGGAGGGGAGCTACTCAAAGTGGAAGCCGTTAGTGGAAAATGGCATCCCCAGTTGGTAGGTAATCCTTTATGGGAAGCAACCTATAAGAAAAATAAGGCCACGTATATGTAGGGGCTGAGAAATTATGGAGCTCAACTCAATTAAGTGATGAGGGATAGGAATCCCTTGCCGCCACGCTGACTCTACACAGGCGATAAGATCCGGCTTACCCAATAAATGAATTCCCACTATTAGGTGAGGAGACTCAATTAAGAGATGTTAGGGTAGGAATCCCTTGCCCCCACGCTGACTCTACACAGGCTAAAAAGTCTGTAGTCACCAGTAAATGTATTCACACTATTAGGTGAAGAGACAGGATTAACATTAGGGGTTCAGCGATTGAGCAGGTCAATGCACTGTATCAAGATGCTAAAGAAATAGTATGTCCTCGTGGTCACGCTGAAAAGGACAGTAAATTAATGACCCTGTAGTGACCCTAAAATAGGTGAACTGGTGTCTTAGGCTGGGGTGAAGCCTATGAGAGGCGCTACACTCTTGGTGACGGACGCCAAGGGTTTGTACGCCCACGTGCTCGCCTAACAGCTACTACAGAGCAACGAAAGTAGTACAGGACAGAAAAAAAATATTGTAGATTCACATAAAATAGAACATTAGACCAATAGTAGGGGATTCTATGTAAGGCAGCACAAATATAACATAATAAAACAATCCACAAAGAACGTATAGTGTCTTCCAGTAAGATGCAATAATACAGGTATTGCAGTAAGTACGCCACAGGTCTGGTGAATACGCTAGTCTACGTTGGTATATCTAACTCTTTAGCAACTGCTCACGGAACCATAGAAGGTTTGCGAACTAGGATATATGCGATTTAGTGGAAAATAAATATCTTAATCATTTATCAAAGGCTGTAGCGAGACTAATAGAATGTCATATTAGGTAAATTCAAGTAGCATCTACACTTTAAGGTAAAGCTGTGAATGCTAACATTAGCGGGACCCTGTACATACACGCTTTCCTACATAAAGTAGCCAAAAACATCTGTTGCCTTCATAGACATAAAATAAGCTTTCAAAGTTTAAACATATAGATAAAGCTTTCAGTGTAGATAGTCGACAAGACTGCCAGGTAAACAACAACTGAAAAGTGGCGCAAAATGCAGCAAGTAGCTAAACATACAAATGCATTCATGTACTCACTGTCACGGGATAAGCATCTATCTCCAGACATCCAACAGCAAACAATACCAGGGGAAGAAAGATGGCGTTGAAGGGCAGGGGGTTGTATTTATAAGTTAATAGGTAGATACGTAGTGGGGAGAAGAGGGAGTGACCCTAGATATAAGACATGGGGAGGAGTTTGCGAGTTAGTGAGAGTCTCATTACAGGATAGTAGAATAGCGATAGGGATAGGAAAGGTGAGAGGAGATAGAAGTAAAGGCGTAGTAGAAGCTAGTAAGTAGTGTGAGATAGTGAAATGAGAGTGCAGAGATGGATGCAGTCAAGAAGCGCAAAAGATTACAGAGGGTATAGTAACAGTTTGAGGAGGTAGAGTAAACACTATAGGAGGTAGGAAGGATGGATAGGCTAAAGGAAGGTAATGAATGACAGGAAGGAAAGACACAGGAGAGTGGGGATCAGCAGGAAACAATCAGAGAAAGGGAAGGACAAACAGGTAAGCCAGAGGTAAAATGTAGGAAAGGTACCTACTGGTAGGTAAGATAGGTAATGTAGATAAAGATAGAAGTGAAGTGGAGGTACAAAATGTGGAAGGGGGAATAAGTAGGCTGTTGGAAGTGCAGGAGGGGTGCTCAACCCGAGTTATACAACTACAGTAAGACAGGTCAAGCAAGGAATTGTAACATACTTAAAATCACAAAGTGAGTCGTTTCCTCTTGAAAATACAATATTTGGGCTCAAGTTTGAGGTTCTTCTATTCCCAGAAGGGTGGTAGGCAGGAGGGAGGCTTTGCTTAAGTTACACAGTAGACCACTCTGTTAAAGATAATGAGGGAGAAAGATAGTGAGTGAATAGAGCTTAGAAGCTAGAACCAAATGTAGTAACAGTTAATAACCTTTTTAAAAACAACAGTAACACTGTAATAGTAGTTGAAAAATATTAAACATTGGAGACAGTAAACAATAAAAGTAATTAAGAATTAACAGTACTGTGTATTAGGAGGTGTATCATAATACAGGAATAAACACATGCTACAGGATAAACATTAGAGTATAGCGACCATGAGAAATGTGCATTCTGGAGGGGAGCTACTCAAAGTGGAAGCCGTTAGTGGAAAATGGCATCCCCAGTTGGTAGGTAATCCTTTATGGGAAGCAACCTATAAGAAAAATAAGGCCACGTATATGTAGGGGCTGAGAAATTACGGAGCTCAACTCAATTAAGTGATGAGGGATAGGAATCCCTTGCCGCCACGCTGACTCTACACAGGCGATAAGATCCGGCTTACCCAGAAAATGAATTCCCACTATTAGGTGAGGAGACTCAATTAAGAGATGTTAGGGTAGGAATCCCTTGTCCCCACGCTGACTCTACACAGGCTAAAAAGTCTGTAGTCACCAGTAAATGTATTCGCACTATTAGGTGAAGAGACAGGATTAACATTAGGGGTTCAGTGACTGAGCAGGTCAATGCGCTGTATCAAGATGCTAAAGAAATAGTATGTCCTCGCGGTCACGCTGAAAAGGACAGTAAATGAATGACCCTGTAGCGACCCTAAAATAGGTGAACTGGTGTCTCAGGCTGGGGTGAAGCCTATGAGAGGCGCTACACTCTTGGTGACGGACGCCAAGGGTTTGTACGCCCACGTGCTCGCCTAACGGCTACTACAGAGCAACGAAAGTAGTACAGGACAGAAAAAAAATATTGTAGATTCACATAAAATAGAACATTAGACCAATAGTAGGGGATTCTATGTAAGGCAGCACAAATATAACATAATAAAACAATCCACAAAGAACGTATAGCGTCTTCCAGTAAGATGCAATAATACAGGTATTGCAGTAAGTACGCCACAGGTCTGGTGAATACACTAGTCTACGTTGGTAAATCTAACTCTTTAGCAACTGCTCACGGAACCATAGAAGGTTTGCGAACTAGGATATATGCGATTTAGTGGAAAATAAATATCTTAATCATTTATCAAAGGCTGTAGCGAGACTAATAGAATGTCATATTAGGTAAATTCAAGTAGCATCTATACTTTAAGGTAAAGCTGTGAACGCTAACATTAGCGGGACCCTGTACATACACGCTTTCCTACATAAAGTAGCCAAAAACATCTGTTGCCTTCATAGACATAAAACAAGCTTTCAAAGTTTAAACATATAGATAAAGCTTTCAGTGTAGATAGTCGACAAGACTGCCAGGTAAACAACAACTGAAAAGTGGCGCAAAATGCAGCAAGTAGCTAAACATACAAATGCATTCATGTACTCACTGTCACGGGATAAGCATCTATATCCAGACATCCAACAGCAAACAATACCAGGGGAAGAAAGATGGCGTCGAAGGGCAGGGGGTTGTATTCATAAGTTAATAGGTAGATACGTAGTGGGGAGAAGAGGGGAGTGACCCTAGATATAAGACATGGGGAGGAGTTTGCGAGTTAGTGAGAGTCTCATTACAGGATAGTAGAATAGCGATAGGGATAGGAAAGGTGAGAGGAGATAGAAGTAAAGGCGTAGTAGAAGCTAGTAAGTAGTGTGAGATAGTGAAATGAGAGTGCAGAGATGGACGCAGTCAAGAAGCGCAAAAGATTACAGAGGGTATAGTAACAGTTTGAGGAGGTAGAGTAAACACTATAGGAGGTAGGAAGGATGGATAGGCTAAAGGAAGGCAATGAATGACAGGAAGGGAAGACACAGGAGAGTGGGGATCAGCACGAAACAATCAGAGAAAGGGAAGGACAAACAGGTAAGCCAGAGGTAAAATGTAGGAAAGGTACCTACTGGTAGGTAAGATAGGTAATGTAGATAAAGATAGAAGTGAAGTGGAGGTATAAAATGTGGAAGGGGGAATATGTAGGCTGTTGGAAGTGCAGGAGGGGTGCTCAACCCGAGTTATACAACTACAGTAAGACAGGTCAAGCAAGGAATTGTAACATACTTAAAATCACAAAGTGAGTCGTTTCCTCTTGAAAATACAATATTTGGGCTCAAGTTTGAGGTTCTTCTATTCCCAGAAGGGTGGTAGGCAGGAGGGAGGCTTTGCTTAAGTTACACAGTAGACCACTTTAAAATCACAAAGTGAGTCGTTTCCTCTTGAAAATACAATATTTGGGCTCAAGTTTGAGGTTCTTCTATTCCCAGAAGGGTGGTAGGCAGGAGACCACTTTAAAATCACAAAGTGAGTCGTTTCCTCTTGAAAATACAATATTTGGGCTCAAGTTTGAGGTTCTTCTATTCCCCAGAAGGGGGGGTAGGCAGGAGGAGGCTGCTTAAGTTACAGTAGAGACCACTTTAAAATCACAAAGTGAGTCGTTTCCTCTTGAAAATACAATATTTGGGCTCAAGTTTGAGGTTCTTCTATTCCCAGAAGGGTGGTAGGCAGGAGGGAGGCTTTGCTTAAGTTACACAGTAGACCACTTTAAAATCACAAAGTGAGTCGTTTCCTCTTGAAAATACAAAATTTGGGCTCAAGTTTGAGGTTCCTCTATTCCCAGAAGGGTGGTAGGCAGGAGGGAGGCTTTGCTTAAGTTACACAGTAGACCACTTGTCACGGGATAAGCATCTATCTCCAGACATCCAACAGCAAACAATACCAGGGGAAGAAAGATCTATCTAGGTATTCCTACTATAGTGTTACACAGTTATCAGATGTGCCACAGAGCTAATACATTTTCAACTCTTCCAAATGTACTTGTAAGGTGGATGACATCAACAGGTCTACTACATTGGAGTGAAGAGAAGTATAAAGGGTAGTACACAGGTCAAAAATGGTATGAGCCAGATAGTACATGATTCACACACACATTTGCCAGTATTGGGATTAGAACTACTGCCTGTCTAGGTATTCCTGTTTTAGTGCTACACAGTTAAGAAGTGTGCCACAGAGGTTATACATTTCCAACTCAGGCAAAGGTAGTTCTGAGGTGAATGACAGGTCTACTAAAGTAGAGTGAAGGGAAGTATAAAGGGTGGTACACAGGTCAAAAATGGTATGAGCCAGATAGTACATGATTCACACACACCTGCCAGTATTGGGATTAGAACTCCTGCCTATCTAGGTATGTCTATTATGGTGTTACGTAGTTACTGCATGCACTACAGAGCTTACTGACCTTTTACATTACCAAAGCTGCTAACTGCACAACTGTGGTAAAGCATTAAACGTGGCAGGCAGTCTGCCTTCTGTTCCACCCATACATCATGCTAGTTCTTTCTGTCTTGCACTTCAACTAGCATTATAGCTTGGCACTTCACCAGGTTATTGTATCATGAAGTGTGGCACACCTGTGAGCCTTCAGCAGTACTCGTTCATCACAGATGTTGCCCCAGTACTTACTAGTTATGTCCACCCCCTCATGGCATGTTTGAAGGGCAGTTATTTGTGCTTTCACCCATTGATCTGGTGCACATGTCCATTCTGGGGCACTGTTGCAACTGCCGCATGTACACAGACAACCCTCCCCTCTAAACTCCAAGTACTCAGACCTGTGAGGGTTACCCATATATCACCCAATGTGGACATATGCACTCTCCAGCAAATAATGGACTAGCAGGTCAAGACAATAAGATCAACACCTGCACCACACCATGTGGAACACGTAGCTCACCATGACACCCACTTTGACTGCCATGACATACAGTGAAAAGCCCCAAACCCACCTTCCCAGAGGCACTCAATGGACATCTACCCAAACAGCATAGACCAGCAAGGCAGACACCCACTCAGACACTATGATATGGCACATGCCAAGGGACACATATTTCATCTACAGTGTGTCCCTAACCTAAGCCCCTAAGGCTAACCACCTTGCACAATACAGTGATCATGGGTAACTCAGTACTGAGGCATGCACATCCCACTCACTAGTTGAATATGGAGCAGGTAACAGCCAAGTATCAATCACATACCAGCATCTAACACATGACACAGCCAGTCATGTGACTCCACAACAACTACAAGTATCACTCCATATCCATGTGAGTGTGAATGAATTGGGACACACCTCCCTGGACTACATGACAGGATACATGGTTGAACTCTCTGCCTATGTGATTCAGGCAGGTGTGACAGTAACCCTGGGCAGTGTACCGATGTCACCCAGAATGATGCTGCAGTACTAGTAACAGATGGTTGACTGCAACATTGGCTTACATGTTATGTGTCATTCTCAGGGGATCCAGGGCCTCTCTGCCTGGGATGGCATGGTTGCCAGAACCCAATGACTTGCCATGGATGTCCTACATCTGTCACTGCTGTGTTGCCAGTTAATGGCTATGTGTCTTGCCACCCCTATGATGCCTTATTGGGCAGTGTTATTAATGTTATTACCACCATAACAGTTACACATGTATGCAATCTGAGGGTCATGCTGCTCAACAGTGGACATCTAACTGTTAGTATACAGTCACTCATAGCAGTTGTTGGAGTGGAGGACGCATGTCTGCTGTAGCGGAGAGATGGTTCACAGCATCAGACAGCAGACCTGCAGTATCAGGCTATTACACATTCCACAGTTGTCAGCCCCTAAACATGGACCACACCACACCTCCACAGGTGGTGTTGTCTCCATATTCATTATGGATAGGAACACATCCAGACTAGCATCCCATCATAATGCATTGGAGAAATTTCCGGTACAACCGCCTTTGGGTAATGTTGCTATCCAGACCATAGCCTGCTATGGGTCAACATCTATGTCCCTAGTCTGTCAATGCACATTCCTCAACACCCTACCATCTCTGATTGTCCAATGCAACACTGACATAGTACGAGTCTTCAACTACCCCTCCATCACCTGGGGAATGTAGCCAATCATCAGTACAGTGGCCCAACACTTCTGGGATTCATCATTTCCAATGCCCTAGACCAGCTCATACTGAACCATGGTAGAGGACGCAACAGCCATGACCTGTGTTGACTACTTAAATATGGGACCATTGCTCATCCCAGATGTCAGTACCTGCATGGTGAAATTCACACAGGCTGTAATCAACATGGGACTCAATATGTCAGCCACACGCCCCACAAAGATAACCACCTGACAAAAACTCTCCAAGGCTGACTTTGCAGCCATGAAAACAGGGGTGGATGTCTTCACTGCTCCCATGGCAATGGGATGTAGCTGCATGACTGTGGAATCATACACAAAGACACTGTAGAAACAGGAACATGAATGCATGGTACTAGCCAGAGCCAACAAAACACAGACACTGTCCTCCAAACACTGGGAGACAATGTGATGGTCCCCTGCCACTACTGAAGTCTACATCAGAAGGAGAACACTGTTGCAGGAAAAGGTGGTGTCCCATGACTGCTGAACTCCCTTATTAGCCTCAACCACAACTTTGGATCCCTCATGGAATCCCCAACAATTATCCATGGCAGCAGAGATGCAGCAGATACTGACGAAAGTCACAACAGCGATGATAGTTACATGCACAACCTTCACAGCATTAACCAGAAGTGCTGCGAGTTACTACATAAAGCTAATACCTATCCTGAGATAACAGATATTGGCCACAGTCTTGGCTACACATTCAGTGCCAGCTTTAATCCTCTCTCCTCCCACATGTGATGTGC
The DNA here is from genome assembly GCF_019279795.1 of Protopterus annectens. Lineage (NCBI taxonomy): Eukaryota > Metazoa > Chordata > Ceratodontiformes > Protopteridae > Protopterus > Protopterus annectens. The sequence goes on along the minus strand of NC_056729.1, from coordinate 227,123,035 downwards.
TGAGTGAATGTGTTCTCACATGCTGTATTCCATGTCCGTTCTGGGCATCTGTGTGTCACCAGGATGTCGCCCTGCAGCAAGGCCACAGGGTATGGCAGTGTGCTGACACATCCACCATGTCATAGGCAGGGTACAGTATGTGCATGGTAATTCCTGGTCTGTAACACAATGATTGCATATGCCTCAGATCATAGGGCTGCGGGTTGTACATAGGTACATGTTGATATACAACATCTGTTGTAGAATGGAGAATGGTACATGTTCTGGTTTGGACACACCTCCGATTGCTATTCATCAACCAAACACACTGGGATCACTATTCACACAAACACACACACACAAACACACACACACACACACACACACACACACACACACACACACACACACACACACACACACACACACTTGCCAGTACTGATATCCATAGTTTCATTGCTTCATAGGTGTGTAGTAAGTGAAAGGACCTGAAGGTTCTACAAGGCTAGCCCAAGGGAATACCTTGGCATCAGGCCACATGACAATAGTCCCCAGTGTGTCTCAGGGGTGTAGTCACTGGAGTGGTCCCCAGGGGTGGATATTGTATTCACCATCTACTCATCCTGGTTTTTATTGCGGGTGGCCAGTGATGTGCACTGCTTCCCATGTATGTGATCTATATTCTATAACATGGACAGTGTCTGGGTTGTGCACTTGTCCCACATGCATATTATTTGGCATGTGGAAATGTACTTGAGGTCTCTGGGGCATGTTGTGTGGATAGATTGGTATTTTCTGATGTAGCATTCCTGACCTCATTTGGTGAGACCTGGCTATGTAACTGAGGTCATGATTGCACCTACATTGCAGTATGATACGGGTATTCATTGGAGGTAGTGGTGTCTGTCCATACAGGGCATGTGTATAAGCCATGGTATTCTTTTTGTGAGGTACGTCTGCAGACTCTGCAGTTGTTGTATGCATCCAGTGGGGAACATGGCAAAAGGGCCACTGTACACATTTATTTGGCTACTGGGATGGAACAGGGTGCTATGTCCATTTACTTGCTGGATAACACACAGTCAGGAGATGTAACACATCAAAGTACTTTCTGATGTCAGTGGCACTGTTGTGGTCAGCAGGAATGTAGTCCACTGCTATCACACTGCGGGTATTATCTGTGAGGCAGTATGCAGGGGAACTACCAATATAGTGGTTGTTGCCCAGCTAAGTGCGTTTGTGTATGATATGTGGGTGGAGAGTGGTCTCTGAGTAATAGAAGGGTTGCCTATATTGTTCACTAATCCATACTGTCACATGTAGGGCTGTAGATTGTCTACACCAACCTCTCCAGTGTTTGACATCTGTTGGTCTGGTCCTCAACATGGCTCCCAATGGATACTGTTATTACACAATAACCCCAACCCCCACACAGGATACTGATTACACACACACACACACACACACACACACACACACACACACACACACACACACACACACACATGCAGGTGACTGACATCAGCAGGAATACTGACATGGGAAATGGAAAGTGCAGTGTGTGTGAATGGGCCATAAATCATTCCTCTGGAAACACACACACTCAGTCACACACAACTTTACATTTGAGAGGACTGAGTATACAAATGCTACATGAATACTGAGTTGTACTATCATGTTACACAGTTATCACAAGCACCACAGACACTATAGGGCTGAGGGCTACCAAAAGGAATGTCTACAGTGATTGACATCAGCACATCATGTGATACTGGCCAATTGGATGTGTAGTGGGTGGGACAGGCCTCATAATGGAATTCTCTCTGTCACTGTCTGTATCTCTCTTCCCCGCATCTCTGTGTGTGTATGTTTGACATATTATAGTGTGTTGGCCTTGGATATGTGTGAGTATTCCTATCCAATGTGTGTATGAAGCATAAATGGTCAACAATTTGGTGTGTGTGCACAGACATCTGCAACTGATAGATATGTATAGCTCACTGTGTTGTCAGATATGGGCTTCATTTCTCTAAGTATAGGAGCATGCCCGGTATGACCTTCTGTATTGAGTGTGTGAATCCATTCCAGGAAGGGTTGTACTCCAGGCCAGGGTTTGGTGTTCTACACCAACAGCTAGCAACCTTTTTCTGCAGGATATCTGTAGATAGGTTGACAATATGGAGTCACAATGGGCAACAGATAGGGGGATACTGTAACTATTGCTGTCTGTGCTGCTTGTGTTACATGGTTGGTGTTAGCAGAGATATTCCGACATATAAAACAAAAAAGAAAAAAGTGTCAAAACACTGAGTAATCCACAAACTGGTAGGAAGGAGAACAAAAGAACTGTTTATTCACAGACTAAGCACTTTCACCCTATGTCCATAGGGCATCATCAGAGTGAATTAACACAAAAAACTCTACATTTATATAACTCTAAAATACAACATGCCCACTACTAATTATAAAATGCTGTGCCAATTAATTCTTAAAGAAAAATAGTTTAAAACAATCGAACACACTAATAAATGTACTATAATAACTGAATGACTAAATAAAAATATATATAACCATGCACAAATGAATATAACTATAATGATATATTAAGAATCTATTTGAAAAAAATATGTAACAAGAAAAGGATGGTATCTAGGATGTCTAAGTGTAACGTGTAAGGCATGTAAGTTTATTAACACAGGGCCATATGTCATGGTAGAAGGGTACCAACGTTCGATACCTAGTCCAGCAATTATCATTACGTTCTGTGTTGAAGTTAAAAGCATTGCAGGTTTAAGGTGACCACTAGAAATAATGTCTCTTTTATAATAACACTCCGCCGCCCTTTTTTGTAATGTCACATATGCAGGTTTAAAATGCATATATGTTTCTTTGGTACACTTCTGTTAGTCAAGTTTTTTAACTTAACTTATTTATTTATAGCAGAATTTGCACATATTTATATATATATTTATATTCATTTGTGCATGGTTATATACATTATTATTTAATCATCCAGTTATTATAGTACATTTATTAGTGTGTTCGATTGTTTTAAACTATTTTTCTTTAAGAATTAATTGGCACAGCATTTTATAATTAGTAGTGGGCATGTTGTATTTTAGAGTTATATAAATGTAGAGTTTTTTGTGTTAATTCACTCTGATGATGCCCTATGGACATAGGGTGAAAGTGCTTAGTCTGTGAATAAACAGTTCTTTTGTTCTCCTTCCTACCAGTTTGTGGATTACTCAGTGTTTTGACACTTTTTTCTTTTTTGTTTTATATGTCGGAATATATCTGCTAACACCAACCATGTAACACAAGCAGCACAGACAGCAATAGTTACAGTATCCCCCTATCTGTTGCCCATTGTGACTCCATATTGTCAACCTATCTACAGATATCCTGTGGATTACTCAGCATTTTGACACTTGTTTTCTTTTTTGTTTTATGTGTACATGCTCCTTTGAGCAAGTTTGCTTTATATTCCGACATGTGTACTGTTTTTCACTATGATATATTATGTCATCAACTACTGACAGATATAATTATTTGCTCACAGTTATTTCCTGGGAAATACAAGATGAATGAAGCTGAGTCCAATATTGTGGTCTGCAGCCTACACATTCTTGCACACTCCTGCCATTCTGGAGGGGTAGCTGCCAGACCTATCAACCAATCAGGGACAAATTTGAACAGAATCAGAGAAAAGTCAAGATAAAAATCAGGGACAATCAGGGACACTTTTAAAATATTAATGCTATTAAGTTGAAACATTGAGAGAATCAGAGCATATGAATTAATACGCCTTTTGTGAAGTAAAAGAAGTGTATAACTCTTAATTATTGTCATTATTCATTAAGTGTAATTCACCACCTTTCTGTCCAAAGTCACTAGTTTTAGGAGGGATTCAGAGGGACAGAGCTAAAATTTGAGTCAAAATAAGTGACATCCCTGAAAATTAGGGACAGTTGAGAGGTATGGTAGCTGCAGACACTTGCTGATGGGTCTGTGTAAATGGTCCAGCACCTCGGTACTATGGTGGCTGAGGATCCCCTTCTTGTACATATATCGACTTAACAGAATGGCCATATCCTGCTGTTTTCCATACCTCTTAGCTGTACAGGTTCACCCTGGTTACCTAGAGGCAGGGTTCATATATCTAATCAGTTCCCCTTCACATTTTGGTTTATGAGCAGGTTTGTAGCCACCCATTACTGGGTTTTCAGGCAGGAGTAGTATGGGCACACATCAGAGTTTCAGAATTCACACACTCCATGACATCCATGCTTCTATACTTTCCACTCTCTTATTCTATCCTCTTCCTAACATCATGCGAGCGATATCTGAGAAGTATCCCTATAGTTGGCCTTTTATCATAGCGGTATTTATGGATTGGTCCACAGTTCATGCAGTAGGACATGGGGGCATGCTACTGGGATTTGTCAACATGGCCTTGCAATTCTGTTCTGTTGACTGTGTTAGGTTGTTAGTTATGACCCCATGAAATACCATACATTGGAACTACAGTGAGGCACAGGCCTTTGACAGAGAACTGTAGGCCCTTTGGTAGTGATGCAGGCCATCTGTAGCAGATCAGTGCATTCTGCCACTCCTACATTCCCAGGCTGCAAGGCAGTGGATTCCCCTGGGGTGACAGGGTAAGTGTGCGAGGTGTTAATGGCAATAGTTCCTGTCCATACTGATCCATTGGTCTGGATGCAGGCAGGGTGTTGCTTACAGCTAGGGACACACCTGCATAGACACCTCTTCAGCATGCAGCATTCTGTGGGTATTCCCATACAGAAGTGGGGTCATACTGTACTCATTCCTAACAGCAAGGATATGACCTGTGATCAAACCTGTGTCTTATGGTGGGGTGAGGTGATGCATGTGTGATACGGAAGCTACTTGCAGCTGACTCACAGATATACCTGGGACATTCCCCTTATGCTGCCTTGTGTGGGGACATAGGCAGTCTCTCATTACTTCATAACTGTGCCTTTTGTGGTCTGCCAGTGATTGGCCAGACTACGTCAGTATTCCATACTACATGGACAACTAATGTGCTGCTAACCTGTATGTACAATTTCAAAGTTGTGTGCAGTTGACAGTTACATTTTATGTACTCTGTCTAGGGTACTTCCACTTGTGTACTGTGTGTATATATAGGCCCACATTCATGGCATGACCATTTTTCAGATGGTGACAGATATTGACATCTGGACAGTGAGTATGGATGATGCTGACATGGGTATTGCTGAGAAGCATTGTGGTTGGCACTGCAGTTGTCAGAACATGGCCCTGTCAACCACAGTACTGCCCATAGTACACCAAGACACAACCCTCAATGCCTACATTCTGACCACTTCCAGACAATGTTGAACACACAACAACCTAACACACAGATCCCTGCATATTGTACACATGCAACAATCTATCCTGTAGATTGGGCCAGCTCGGGTAATCTGTGCCACTGATATTACTCCTCACACTTACATGTTACTGCATTTCTGCATAGGATTGTGGGGGGGGGGGGGCACACCTGACAACTTTAAACATTTGCTATGACTGTACTGGTATTTCAGGTACTCTGTTGGCTTCCATTTCATATTGTATTCTTACCTATCATGCAGACTGGAGGCATATAAGTAGAGTACATATCTTAGGTTTTATTAACCTACATTTCAGTTTCAGACTTCTTACCCTTCAGAACTAACATACAACTGGTAGACCTGTTGTAGTCTGTCTGTGTAGGTCTGGAGGGGGGCTGTTCATCATTGCCATCAATTGGAGGCCTTATCCCAGCCTTTCTTTATGGTAATCTACACCTGTCCTGCTGGTTGAGGCTGGTGGTGGGTATGTGAGCCTCACTGGCATGTGTGTGTCATATGGAAACACATTTGGTCCACCACATGTACTGCAGTGGGATTTGTCAATTTGTCTAGTACTCCCAATATGTTGCCACCAGTATTTTTTATGGATTTTCATGCTGGCCATATAGGTGTCAACTATCTGCTGCCATCTCATTCACCCACCCAATTCCCTTGCATATCGGGTCCATACCATAAATACAAATATCAGAACATATTACTCCATTCAGTAATTGATAGGAAGAGTGACTTAACTTGTGGTTGGCCCAGTATTGAGGACGATGCTGGAGAGCTGACTATGTCGGATGCACATAGTACACTCCCTATACATAGTAAAGAACAGGTACTGTCATGTTTGGCATCCCTTTTACTGTATGTGTGAGTCAGAGAAAGGTGTCATTCCCTGGGTCCCTACCGTGTCAATGTATGTGCTATGTGTTGCCTCTTTGCCAAGGCCTGGGCATACTGGGCATGCCTCCTTCTGCCTTCATGGTCAGGTTCAGGTAGTTCCTCCTCTGAGTCACTCTGTGCCTGAGATGTCCTTGGCAATGGTGGGGGGCTGTGTGGCCTTGCCCCATGCTGTTCCTGCTGCAGCTGTTTCCACAGGATCATATTGTGTAGCATGGCACATACTATGAACATTTGTGTACATGTAGCTGGAGAGGACTGCAAGGCTCCACCGGATATGTCCAGACAGCAGAACCATGACTTGAGCATCCCAAACACATGCTCTATTATGATTTTGGTTTGTGCGTGTGCCTCATTATGGAGTTCAGGTGTGTGTGCATTTCTGAGGAGTGTCATCAGCCATGTCTCCAGTGCATAGCTAGCATCCTCCACTAGGTGGCCATATGGGATGTCCCCAATGGAAAATGTCTGGTACAGCTGTGTCATATGCTAGATGTGGGAGTCGTGATAGATTCCAGGGCTGCCAGCACCTGGCAGTTGATGGAGGGAAAGCCCTTGTGGTTTATGTAGACCCTACCCCACTCACTGGGTGGTGCTTTGATGTGTATGTGCATGCAGTCTATAGCACCCACTAGCTCAGCGTATTCTGCTTTGTTCATAACTTTGGACATTACATCATTATTTATGGTTATCCCCAATACCTGGGGGGTTGAGAATGTTAGACATTTATTGCATGCTACGCGTTTCTACTCTGATGATAAAATTAATCTGCTGTGTTCACTCCTAGAAATTATCTTAGAGAATAATGTTTTTTGCTTTAGGGATGACCTATATTTACAGAAGATTGGCATAATGATGGGCACTCCTTGTGCCAACAGCTACACCGACTTGGCCCTTGTTGAATGGAAATGTAACTCATTCTTAGTTAACAAAGTTTTTAAAAAACATGTGAAATGGTATACTCGATTTGTGGATGATATGTTTTTTTCTGTGGACAGGTACATATGATGAGTTAAATGCATTCATTGAATTTTTACATGGTGCTACTTTCTTAAAGTTTTCTAGCAAAATATCATCTGAGGAAATAGATTTCCTAGATGTTAAACTTAAGAAAGCTGAAATGTTAAGAATTCAGACAAATATGTCTAGAAAACCCACTAGAAGAAATGCACTGTTACACAGATGCAGTATGCATCCCAGATTTGTAGGCAACAATGTGGTGAAAGGACAAATCCTTAGGTTAATGAGACTCCACAATGACGAGGCTCAACTTCAGATAGCCCTTGACAACTTAGGGAATGACTTTATGCAAAGAGGTTACTCTAAAAAGATGTTTGATAAATATGTATCAGAACTAATGGCTGAGAGAACCTCTAGAGGTAAACCGTTCTTCTCTGAGAGAATAGGTCATACAGCGCAGGAGCACAATAGGGATTACAATAAACTCAGATTTCCAATTACGTACAGTGGTGATATGGGTACCTTTTCTGAGGTTTTTAGATGTAATTGGAATATTTTGAAAACTATAGAAGATCTTGATGGGTTGTTGTATGATACCCCTAATTTTGCCTTTAAGAATAAAAAGAGCCTTAAACACCAGCTATGCTATAGGAAAGACAAAATGTACAAGACAATACTTCACAGAGGAAGGTACATATATGTGTAGGAACTGTACGGCCTGCAGATATGTACATTCCTGTATTAAATACACCCATTCAGATCCACATTTTGAGATAGAAGTGGCATATTATGCTGATTAAAGAACTAGACATATAGTATATTTTGCATTCTGCATATTCTGCAATGCTTATTACGTGGGGAAAACAAAGTGTATGCTCAAAGAACGCATAAAAGAGCATTGCAGAGATATTGTTAACCAAAAGGTAGTAAGTGCTTTGTTTAAAGACATAGAAGATAAAGGTAGCTCGCATTCCTTTAAATTCTTTGTCCTGGAGATCTTGCATGAAGGCATGTGAGGGGGTGATATTAAGAATCGCACTGAAGTTGCAGAACAAAGGTGGATTCTTAGGTTGAATGCACATAGTTCACCTGGTATCAATGAAGCAGTTTTGCTTAATCCTTTCCTTAAAGCAAGGAGCTTGAAACATTAACATACACTTTTAAGTTTTTTAGTAGTTTTTATAAGTTTTTATAGTCCTTATAAAGTTTTTACAGAGTGTTTCTATTCTTGTTTAATCATTATATTATTGTCTAGTTGTATGATTGATTGATTGTTAATTGAAATGTATTTATAAGTGAGTGCATTTTTGTTTGAATGTAGTCTGATGAAGCAATTACTGAGATCGTGAAAGCGCTTACTTTGTGGAGCTCTCTAATAAAGTGTGTTTCTTATGCATCATTAAGTGGTTGTGCATAATACTTTATTCAGCTGTAGTGGTTTGGCTAAGTTCTTTTTTTCTATCACTGAAACAGATGCCTTGTGTCAAAGCCATGGCTTCAAGCTCAATGCCAAAAAGTGCATTGTCATCCCTTTTGGTAAAAACTCTGTAACCATGAACTACCACATAGGCGGTAGTCTACTTAACACCAAAAGTGTGATAAGAGACCCGGGACACAGGTGGACTGTAGTCTCTTCTTTGATAATAACATTGCCACAGCAGTCAGGAAATCCTTCTACGTGGCACACCTCATCAAAAAAGGTTTCTCATCCAGGAAAAAAAAGGTCATTGTTCCTCTCTACTCGTCACTCATTAGACCCATTATAAAGAACAACACCCCTTTTCGTATGTACCTCACAAGACATCTACAACAACTTGAAAGGTCGCAGAAATACCTCACAAAGAGGATTACCGGGCCTCAAACAGATGCCCTATGCAGACCGTCTCAAAAAACTCCAGCTTCACACTGTCGCATCTCGCCTATTCAGAGGCGATCTCTGCCTAACGTACACAGCTATGTCAAACCCAGAGCTGTTGGACATGCTCCACTTAAAGAAATCCCACTCCCTCTGAGCTACATGCTCTAGGAACCTAAACCTCGTCACCACAATAAAGAAAACATGCTGGAGGGATAGATTCCTGTCCCAGAGACTTCCCATACTCTGCAAAAAACTACCTATCTATATCAAACAAAGCTCCTCATTAGCACTCTTCAACAAAAATCTTGATGATTGGATGGGAGGTAGGAAATTTACCCCGGGGATCTCTTCTGTGGCTCTGCTCGACAGGGGCACAGGAAAATAATTTTCTTGTGTGGCAAAAGCCAGGGTATCTTTTTGGCTAGGGGTATAAAGACCCTATGGCCAATAGCCTAGTACCTACTTATGAACCTATGAACACACACACACATATATATATATATATATATATATATATATATATATATATATATATATATATATACATGCATGTCGCAAAATGCTCATAAAACATATGCTGCTGATAGACCACCCACAACTGGGGCAGCATGCACAGTTGGATACAAAAGCAGCCATGACACTCACATGTGCCCCCCCCCACAGTCCAAATAAATGAGTGAACAGTATGCTGCTACAAAATCATGATAGGCCATAAACAATGGCCATACATGCAACAATCTCTTAGCAAAACAAATAAAATGTCTGAACATAGCAAAGAAAACTACAAACAGGTAGTAATTCACACATTTTTATTATACTCTGATGCCATGGCCAAAGCATTCAAGGAGTAAACATCAACAGAAATACATGCCTTAATCCCAAGAAGCAATTAACACCTAATTACATAACTGAATGCACAACCTCCAATTACACTTATCATTTAACCCTCTACAGTATAAAGTATCACAGTTAATATTAATACATTGAAGTATTTACATAATAATTGTCCTTTTATGAATGTTTCATCACACTGAGGAACAGACATCTTCAGAAACAGTACCTTGAGACCCACAAGTGTCCCCATGGTATGACTTATTCAAATGTACAGCTATAGAATTGATGTATTTATTATCAGTAATACGCCTGACATGTTCTAACAGCCTAGTTTTAAAATATGTGTTACTATCCCCCATATAAATGTTACAAGGCCATCCAAGAGCAATCCCTACCTCTTGAATGTACAGACTTCAACATGTTTCCCAGCCATTCCCCTCAGCAGGAATTTCAGCAGCAAATAATGATAGACCAGTATACCTATTCAACTACTACTTTATGACATCTGGAAAAAGCCTGACATAATTGGTGGACAGAACACCAAATAGATGGCCATACATGAAATACTACTGTTATATACCTATGGAAGTGCTGGTGTTATAGGGTTTGTTGTAACATATCTTTTCTGAGGGATATAAAGTCAGGAGAAAAAATGGATGTTACCATTTACATAATGCAATCACCAGAGTATGCTACTGATTTGCCAAGGACAACACCTGTCTGGGGAACAGCCCATACTTAACAGGCAAACCTGTGACCATTATATGGATGGCTCTACAGTTGAGAGCAATATAGAAACAGAAATTTGTCATACTGAAAGCCATATAGAAGTAGCATGTGCAGACAAATCCTGTTAAACTAGTAGTATTTCAATTATATAACAGCAATACTCACATTCTGCTCCTAAGTCCTGATCCATCCACACCATTTAGCTGGCTTGTCTCCACAAGTCTTGTTGTAGGAGGTAGTAGCCCACACAACTCCAGGATGTCTTCCTCACAAGTAAGGGAAAGGGCCAACACCCACATGGAGTACTCATTTTAGGGCTGTGTTGCCATGGCATTGGCTATTGGAAGAACTACACAGCTGCTCTGCATGCAATTAGCAAGTGCAGAGCCCCAGTAGGTGCACAGGCAATCACCTGGTCATGAGCATAACCTACAAAAGCCATGCTGCCACCTATTCAAACCAGCTCTATCCCTGTAGTACACAGTGAGAGATAGAGAGAAATAAATGAGACATAAAATGGAAAAGGGAAGAAAGAAAAGAGGTAAGTGGAACATGTAAGCAAGTAATTGAATCTAGTACTTGGTCTATAATAATGAGAAATAGGGTTTGGAGGAATATAGGTCCCAACAAGACATGATGTACTAATGTCCTGCTAAACAGCTGCTATAGCAATAGCATCTGGCCCTCTCTGCAGTGGGAGATATCACAGACATACCTCTCAACTGTATAGATCCTCACAGAATGTCCACATATTACCATTATGTATTTTTGTCTGTTCCTCCAGAGATCTGTACTTTACTGGCAAATAGCTGAGGATTGAAGTCATCAGGTAATGACAAACACTTGAGTTTGAGACTCCGCAACCATAAGAATATTCACTGCAATGCTAAACATATAATTCTACGAACTTCCTATGTTTGTAGCAGGTATATTTAAAGTCTGTCCCTATTTATCCCCCCAACATTTTAGGCATTGTCCAGATGTGATGCTCTGAGAGGTTGTGAGGTGGGAACACAGCTCATGAGCCTTACTTAACTGTGAAAGGACAGCTCATATATGACAACTGCAGGGGTGTCTGTCAAACTGTTATGACTGTGCCACTTCTAGGCCAGTTAATGGAATGTTTTCCATATCCATGTTACCTGTGACTGAGTATGGAAACATGTTTGCCTTGTAAAGCTAAGGCACTTATAGAGGGCATATGCAGAGCAGAGTACTGTTGCAGACATGCATGTTGAACTGCATGTGATATATTGACTTGCTAACGTTCAACTCTACAGTGTTCTGTTGGACAATAAGCATATTTGTGACTGATATCTGTAGTCATATACACATATACCTGTGTTATGTCACCCAAACCATTGACAGGTCTGTGAGCAATGGCATTGTAACATAATAGCCTGCTTATGACTGGTGGACATCTTCCAGGTTATCACAGTGATGTCAAACCCTACTGTGCAATCAATGTACTAATGTATGGTGCAGCAATATTACTACAGTATCAATACTGATGTCCCCTTTGACACCCATGTATGTGTGCCATTTTCCAGACATACTGCTGTAACAGGTTGAGAAGTATAATTGAGCAACAAGACTGTAAATACAGTTTGCCATACTTACATTCAATAAAAATGTATACCAGGTATCCCCTGAGCACATGTATGTATGCATATGTTCAGCTGGAAGGCACAAAACTAATCACATGGGTTTCAAGCAGCCAGGTAAATAGGTTGCTCATGTGTGATATCAGTGACACTGCATACAACAGACATATATGTGTACAGCTACTGGTAGTTGCATTGCCCTGACACTGATGTGGGTACTGGAGTAGGCATGATTATCAGGTATTAATCAGAGATGTGCCACCTGTGTTATGAGCCTCTGTCCATGCCTACCACTACCAGCTATATCAACACCCATATACAGTGGATATCACAAGTGCACACACCCCTGTTGGAATGCCAGATTTGTGTGCTGTATGTCAATCAGACCACAAAAGAGCATTTCATAATATTTCTCATCTTGAATGTGACCCCCTAACCTGTTCAATTCCATTGCAATACAATCAAATGTGTTTCTAGGAGGGTGAGCAACTATTGCCAAGTGAAGATGTGCCATGATGTTAGAGTCCAGACCAAGACGGATGAATGCTGTAACCATCTCAAGAGGTGCATACACAAGTTTAAGGATGTGCACACTCATTCAACTGGCTTATTGTACTGAGTATTATTTCCATATGTTTTCACAGACCAGATTGTTATGTTTTCAATTGAATTGTACAGCCTATAGGTCACATAATAGGTGGGAATTGTTATGAAATTAGTTATTATGATGTAATGCTCCAAATGCACAAATACCAGGCAGTGTATTGGGGGGGTGTAGTCTTTATATCTACTGTAGCTATACGGACACAGCAGTACCTGACCTGTATATCCAGCCTCCACAAAGGTATAGTAATCCCCTTTGGTGGGCAGCAGCAATACACAAACCACATAATAGGTTGCTAAATTGGCTGTACAGGGACACATAGGTGCAGGCAACAACTTTGAAGCAAGTACACCTATATTGGAGCAAGCAGGTAAGTTCACAGGTGACATCCTGTAAGGCTGACTGTGACTATGAATCGGACATATCCACACCCCCAAGGGAATTGCAACCGTGTCTCTACATATGTTGTAAGTCTCAGATTAAACAACACAATTCACCCTGTCCTGGGGATAAAGAACACCTCATACACACATACTGTCAATATAGGCAACCTGCTTCACACAGGTTAGGTGGGAAGATTGCCATCCCAGTCATACATGGAGATATGCACATCAACCACACTCCACCCCACAGCAATAGTGAGCATGTACATATCGCCTACTGATGGCAACAACAGCATATCTCCATGGGGCATACTAACATCAGTGTCTACCTCCTACATGAACTCAGGCATGGTCTCAGAGTTCCATCACACACCACAGTCAAACACAGAACTGTCACCTTACACACACCATCTACATGGAAGATGACCACTGTCAACCCTCTACACAGAAATGCATGGAGGACAGAGGATTATGCAATCAAGTGTCCCACACTGGGGGGAATAAGATAGATCAGGAACAGTTGTGTAATGCAAGCTGCTATAGCCATGATAGCATGGAGGTTTCCAGGGTAGTCTGGATTATTTGCAAGTAATATCCACTGTTGATGTGCATTTTGACAACTGTATGAGGCCTGTGATCTTTTCCTGTTCATGTCTTCAAGGTAACATGAACAGTGCTCACCTACCAGCATTCTCTGTTGGGGAAACAGACATTATCACCAAATATGTGATTGTACATTTTGCCCTGTCATGTGGACGGAGAGCAGAAGATGTGCGGGAGAAGACTGCCTTGTGGAATAATGTGATCCACAGGGTAAATGATGCCAGACTGCACAACAGAACTTGCGTGCATGTGCAGCATCGGGCAACTGACCTCGAATGCCATGCCCATTAAAGGGCTACTGTTGTAGCAAGGGACCGTCTAGACACAGGTGGGGGCCCAGCCATCCAGCCCCCACTAACACCCACTGAGGAGCTTCTCACCACACTTGGGCCGCACACAGAACACACAGGCCATGACACTAAGGGAAGCATTGTTGAGGTGGGTTGCACACACACACACACACACACACACACACACACACACACACACACACACACACACACACACACACACTGGATGACGAGCGTGCAGGTAAGGTCCCAGTGGGATTGGTACACTAATGTATCAGACATACATGTATCTGTATTGTATCTACATACATGTGTCACGTCCGATTGCAGTTGTGGATGGGGTTTTCTAATGCACAGAGGTGCACATCTATGGTAAGGACAGGACATTGTGTATTATTGCAGTTAGTACTGTAGATGTGTAGACATGCTGCATCCATCCTATACCAAGGTCACATGTGCATCTGCTGACTATTACCCCTCTCACAACTACCTAGGACCTTATGTTTTGCATATGGGACAGCACCCTGTAGCTGGTGGGTATTACATTGTTCTGGTGTTGCCTGGCAATACCCCATGCATATGAAATGCATGCAATTTACCATGCACAAAACCATCAGTAATAGCTATATTGCTTTATGTAATAGCTATATTGCTTTATGTAATAGCTAAATTGCTTAATATGTGTGTTCACTTGTGCTGGGATTAACTGTATTGCATCACAGTGGTCACCACTGGGGCCTATCTGATGTGAATTCAACATTCCTGTAGTATACCTCACAACTTGTCAGTGGCAAGATGTCTGGACAGAGGCCACCAAATTGTGCTGGACAAACATCCTAAGGTAAAGTCATGCGTGACACATTACTGGTAAACAGTGGATATAAATTGTGTACACACCCTTCTTAATATGCAAGGTGTTCCCGTTACATATTAATTAGGATCACAATATGACAGTCCACACCTCTCCCAGCCTTTAATGTGACCCATAACAAGTACAGTTTACTTGTAAAACCAATCATCTGTACTCATGTTTTGCACCTACAAGGCAGGCCACCTGAGAGGGAAGCAGACAACCTATCAGCATGATGTTTCACTCAGGTATGATACCTCGTGCTGCCATATGTGTCAGTACACTCAATGTGGCCTATTTGGCTATAATATTACATACATGGGCATTGTTAAGGCACACAGACCACATCTGACCATGTATAGGTTTCAAATATATGGCTATTCCAGACACATCTGAACAGGGGACTATACAATTGTTTAACCTGCTGCATGTGAGGCAGATGCTGTCACCACACTGTATAAAGTAATGGCAGCAGGAGATGGTCACCAGCTGTGTATGGTATACACATCAAAATGGTATAAGCCACATATGATATGATCCTCACACACGCACAAACAGTTGCCAGTAATAGGATTAGAACTCCTGCCTATCTAGGTATTCCTACTATAGTGTTACACAGTTATCAGATGTGCCACAGAGCTTATACATTTTCAACTCTTCCAAAGGTACTTGTAAGGTGGATGACATCAACAGGTCTACTACATTGGAGTGAAGTGAAGTATAAAGGGTAGTACACAGGTC
The DNA here is from genome assembly GCF_019279795.1 of Protopterus annectens. Taxonomy (NCBI): domain Eukaryota; kingdom Metazoa; phylum Chordata; order Ceratodontiformes; family Protopteridae; genus Protopterus; species Protopterus annectens. The sequence continues at coordinate 227,107,319 of NC_056729.1, read as the reverse complement.
AAAAATGGTATGAGCCAAATAGTACATGATTCACACACACATTTGCCAGTACTGGGATTAGAACTACTGCCTGTCTAGGTATTCATGTTTTAGTGCTACACAGTTAAGAAGTGTGCCACAGAGGTTATACATTTCCAACTCAGGCAAAGGTAGTTCTGAGGTGAATGACAGGTCTACTAAAGTAGAGTGAAGGGAAGTGTAAAGGGTAGTACACAGGTCAAAAATGGTATGAGCCAGATAGTACATGATTCACACACACACACACACACACACACACACACACACACACACACACACACACACACACACACACACACACACACACACACACACCTGCCAGTATTGGGATTAGAACTCCTGCCTATCTAGGTATGTCTATTATGGTGTTACGTAGTTACTGCATGCACTACAGAGCTTATTGACCTTTTACATTACCAAAGCTGCTAACTGCACAACTGTGGTAAAGCATTAAACGTGGCAGGCAGTCTGCCTTCTGTTCCACCCATACATCATGCTAGTTCTTTCTGTCTTGCACTTCAACTAGTATTATAGCTTGGCACTTCACCAGGTTATTGTATCATGAAGTGTGGCACACCTGTGAGCCTTCAGCAGTACTCGTTCATCACAGATGTTGCCCCAGTACTTACTAGTTATGTCCACCCCCTCATGGCATGTTTGAAGGGCAGTTATTTGTGCTTTCACCCATTGATCTGGTGCACATGTCCATTCTTGGGCACTGTTGCAACTGCCGCATGTACACAGACAACCCTCCCCTCTAAACTCCAAGTACTCAGACCTGTGAGGGTTACCCATATATCACCCAATGTGGACATATGCACTCTCCAGCAAATAATGGACTAGCAGGTCAAGACAATAAGATCAACACCTGCACCACACCATGTGGAACACGTAGCTCACCATGACACCCACTTTGACTGCCATGATATACAGTGAAAAGCCCCAAACCCACCTTCCCAGAGGCACTCAATGGACATCTACCCAAACAGCATAGACCAGCAAGGAAGACACCCACTCAGACACTATGATATGGCACGTGCCAAGGGACACATATTTCATCTACAGTGTGTCCCGAACCTAAGCCCCTAAGGCTAACCACCTTGCACAATACAGTGATCATGGGTAACTCAGTACTGAGGCATGCACATCCCACTCACTAGGTTGAATATGGAGCAGGTAACAGCCAAGTATCAATCACATACCAGCATCTAACACATGACACAGCCAGTCATGTGACTCCACAACAACTACGAGTATCACTCCATATCCATGTGAGTGTGAATGAATTGGGACACACCTCCCTGGACTACATGACAGGATACATGGTTGAACTCTCTGCCTATGTGATTCAGGCAGGTGTGACAGTAACCCTGGGCAGTGTACCGCTGTCACCCAGAATGATGCTGCAGTAGTAGTAACAGATGGTTGACTGCAACATTGGCTTACATGTTATGTGTCATTCTCAGGGGATCCAGGGCCTCTCTGCCTGGGATGGCATGGTTGCCAGAACCCAATGACTTGCCATGGATGTCCTACATCTGTCACTGCTGTGTTGCCAGTTAATGGCTATGTGTCTTGCCACCCCTATGGTGCCTTATTGGGCAGTGTTATTAATGTTATTACCACCATAACAGTTACACATGTATGCAATCTGAGGGTCATGCTGCTCAACAGTGGACATCTAACTGTCAGGATGCAGTCACTCATAGCAGTTGTTGGAGTGAAGGACGCATGTCTGCTGTAGCAGAGAGATGGTTCACAGCATCAGACAGCAGACCTGCAGTATCAGGCTATTACACATTCCACAGTTGTCAGCCCCTAAACATGGACCACACCACACCTCCACAGGTGGTGTTGTCTCCATATTCATTATGGATAGGAACACCTCCAGACTAGCATCCCATCATAATGCATTGGAGAAATTTCCGGTACAACCGCCTTTGGGTAATGTTGCTATCCAGACCATAGCCTGCTATGGGTAAACATCTATGTCCCTAGTCTGTCAATGCACATTCCTCAACACCCTACCATCTCTGATGGGAATGCAACACTGACATAATACGAGTCTTCAACTACCCCTCCATCACCTGGGGAATGTAGCCAATCATCAGTACAGTGGCCCAACACTTCTGGGATTCATCATTTCCAATGCCCTAGACCAGCTCATACTGAACCATGGTAGAGGACGCAACAGCCATGACCTGTGTTGACTACTTAAATATGGGACCATTGCTCATCCCAGATGTCAGTACCTGCATGGTGAAATTCACACAGGCTGTAATCAACATGGGACTCAATATGTCAGCCACATGCCCCACAAAGATAACCACCTGACAAAAACTCTCCAAAGCTGACTTTGCAGCCATGAAAACAGGGGTGGATGTCTTCACTGCTCCCATGGCAATGGGATGTAGCTGAATGACTGTGGAATCATACAAAAAGGCACTGTAGAAACAGGAACATGAATGCATGGTACTAGCCAGAGCCAACAAAACACAGACACTGTCCTCCAAACACTGGGAGACAATGTGATTGTCCCCTGCCACTACTGAGGTCTACATCAGAAGGAGAACACTGTTGCAGGAAAAGGAGGTGTCCCATGACTGCTGAACTCCCTTATTAGCCTCAACCACAATTTTGGATCCCTCATGGAATCCCCGACAATTATTCATGGCAGCAGAGATGCAGCAGATACTGACGAAAGTCACAACAGCGATGATAGTTACATACACAACCTTCACAGCATTAACCAGAAGTGCTGCGAGTTACTACATAAAGCTAATACCTATCCTGAGATAACAGATATTGGCCACAGTCCTGGCTACACATTCAGTGCCAGCTTTAATCCTCTCTCCTCCCACATGTGATGTGCTGAGTGAATGTGGTCTCACATGCTGTATCCCATGTCCGTTCTGGGCATCTGCGTGTCACCAGGATGTCGCCCTGCAGCAAGGCCACAGGGTATGGCAGTGTGCTGACACATCAACCATGTCATAGGCAGGGTACAGTATGTGCATGGTAATTCCTGGTCTGTAACACAGTGGTTGCATATGCCTCAGATCATAGGGCTGCGGGTTGTAGATAGGTACATGTTGATATACAACATCTGTTGTAGAATGGAGAATGGTACATGTTCTGGTTTGGACACACCTCCGACTGCGAGTCATCAACCAAACACACTGGGATCACTATTCACACAAACACACACACACACACACACACACACACACACACACACACACACACACACACACACACACACACACACACACACACACACACAAACACACACACACTTGCCAGTACTGATATCCATAGTTTCATTGCTTCATAGTTGTGCAGTAGGTGAATGGACCTGAAGGTTCTACAAGGCTAGCCCAAGGGAATACCTTGGCATCAGGCCACATGACAATAGTCCCCAGTGTGGCTCAGGGGTGTAGTCACTGGAGTGGTCCCTAGGGGTGGATATTGTATTCACCATCCACTCATCCTGGTTTTTATTGTGGGTGGCCAGTGATGTGCACTGCTTCCCATGTATGTGATCTATATTCTATAACATGGACAGTGTCTGGGTTGTGCACTTGTCCCACATGCATGTTCTTTGACATGTAGAAATGTACTTGAGGTCTCTGGGGCATGTTGTGTGGACAGATTGGTATTTTCTGATATAGCATTCCTGACCTCATTTGGTGAGACCTGGCTATGTAACTGAGGTCATGATTGCACCTACATTGACAGTATGATATGGGTATTCCATGGAATTAGTGGTGTCTGTCCATACAGGGCATGTGTAAAAGGCATGGTATTCTTTTTGTGAGGTACGTCTGCAGACTCTGCAGTTGTTGTATGCATCCAGTGGGGAACATGGCAAAAGGGCCACTGTACACATTTATTTGGCTACTGGGATGGAACAGGGTGCTATGTCCTTTTACTTACTGGATAACACACAGTCAGGAGATGTAACACATCAAAGTACTTTCTGATGTCAGTGGCACTGTTGTGGTCAACAGGCATGTAGTCCACTGCTATCACACTGCGGGTATTATCTGTGAAGCAGTATGCAGGGGAACTACCAATATAGTGGTTGTTGCCCAGCTAAGTGTGTTTGTGTATGATATGTGGGTGGAGAGTGGTCTCTGAGTAATAGAAGGGTTGCCTATATTGTTCACTAATCCATACTGTCACATGTAGGGCTGTAGATTGTCTACACCAACCTCTCCAGTGTTTGACATCTGTTGGTCTGGTCCTCAACATGGCTCCCAATGGATACTGTTATTACACAATAACCCCAACCCCCACACAGGATACTGATTACACACACACACACACACACACACACACACACACACACACACACACACACACACACACACACACACACACACACACACACACACACACACACACAGGTGACTGACATCAGCAGGAATACTGACATGGGAAATGGAAAGTGCAGTGTGTGTGAATGGGCCATAAATCATTCCTCTGGAAACACACACACTCAGTCACACACAACTTTACATTTGACAGGACTGAGTATACAAATGCTACATGAATACTGAGTTGTACTATCATGTTACACAGTTATCACAAGCACCACAGACACTATAGGGCTGAGGGCTACCAAAAGGAATGTCTACAGTGATTGACATCAGCACATCATGTGATACTGGCCAATTGGATGTGTAGTGGGTGGGACAGGCCTCATAATGGAATCCTCTCTGTCACTTTCTGTACCTCTCTTCCCCGCATCTCTGTGTGCGTATGTTTGACATATTATAGTGTGTTGGCCTTGGATATGTGTGAGTATTCCTATCCAATGTGTGTATGAAGCATAAATGGTCAACAATTTGGTGTGTGTGCACAGACATCTGCAACTGAAAGATATGTATAGCTCACTGTGTTGTCAGACATGGGCTTCATTTCTCTAAGTATAGGAGCATGCCCGGTATGACCCTCTGTTTTGAGTGTGTGAATGCATTCCAGGAAGGGTTGTACTCCAGGCCAGGGTTTAGTGTTCTACACCTACAGCTAGCAACCTGTTTCTGCAGGATATCTGTAGATAGGTTGACAATATGGAGTCACAATGGGCAACAGATAGGGGGATACTGTAACTATTGCTGTCTGTGCTGCTTGTGTTACATGGTTGGTGTTAGCAGAGATATTCTGACATATAAAACAAAAAAGAAAAAAGTGTCAAAACACTGAGTAATCCACAAACTGGTAGGAAGGAGAACAAAAGAACTGTTTATTCACAGACTAAGCACTTTCACCCTATGTCCATAGGGCATCATCAGAGTGAATTAACAGAAAAAACTCTACATTTATATAACTCTAAAATACATGTCCACTACTAATTATAAAATGCTGTGCCAATTAATTCTTAAAGAAAAATAGTTTAAAACAATCAAACACACTAATAAATGTACTATAATAACTGGATGACTAAATAAAAATATATATAACCATGCACAAATGAATATAACTATAATGATATATTAAGAATCTATTTGAAAAAAACATGTAACAAGAAAAGGATGGTATCTAGGATGTCTAAGTGTAACATGTGTAAGGCATGTAAGTTTATTAACACAGGGCCGTATGTCATGGTAGAAGGGTACCAACGTTCGATACCTAGTCCAGGCAATTGTAATTGCAATACTAGGATGGTGGTCTATATAGCTACATGTTTTGTTCACTGTTCTATGTGGGTAAAACCACTAGAAAATTGAAAGAAAGAATATTAGAGCATGTAAGGGACATTAAAAAAAAGTAAGAAGGAAAGTGCACTTTATAATCATTCAGTGAAATGTGAGGGTTTCAATAAATTCTTGTTTTTTATTATTGACAGAAATGTTGACCATTTTAGAGAGGGTGATGTTAACTATACCTAGAGAATTTGGAGTTTGAATGGCAATTGAGGACAAATGCCACTATATCTCCAGGTATTAATGATAATATATCATTACATTCTGTGTTGAAGTTAAAAGCATTGCAGGTTTAAGGTGACCACTAGAAATAATGTCTCTTTTATAATAACACTCCGCCCCCCTTTTTTGTAATGTCACATATGCAGGTTTAAAATGCATATATGTTTCTTTGGTACACTTCTGTTAGTCAAGTTTTTTAACTTAACTTATTTATTTATAGCAGAATTTGCACATATTTATATATATATTTATATTCATTTGTGCATGGTTATATACATTATTATTTAATCATCCAGTTATTATAATACATTTATTAGTGTGGTCAATTGTTTTTAACTATATTTTTTAAGAATTAATTGGCACAGCATTTTATAATTAGTAGTGGGCATGTTGTATTTTAGAGTTATATAAATGTAGAGTTTTTTGTGTTAATTCACTCTGATGATGCCCTATGGACATAGGGTAAAAGCGCTTAGTATGTGAATAAACAGTTCTTTTGTTCTCCTTCCTACCAGTTTGTGGATTACTCAGTGTTTTGACACTTTTTTCTTTTTTGTTTTATATGTCGGAATATCTCTGCTAATACCAACCATGTAACACAAGCAGCACAGACAGCAATAGTTACAGTATCCCCCTATCTGTTGCCCATTGTGACTCCATATTGTCAACCTATCTACAGATATCCTGTGGATTACTCAGCATTTTGACACTTGTTTTCTTTTTTGTTTTATGTGTACATGCTCCTTTGAGCAAGTTTGCTTTATATTCCGACATGTGTACTGTTTTACACTATGATATAGTATGTCATCAACTACTGACAGATATAATTATTTGCTCACAGTTATTTCCTGGGAAATACAAGATGAATGAAGCTGAGTCCAATATTGTGGTCTGCAGCCTACACATTCTTGCACACTCCTGCCATTCTGGAGGGGTAGCTGCCAGACCTATCAACCAATCAGGGACAAATTTGAACAGAATCAGAGAAAAGTCAAGAAAAAAATCAGGGATAATCAGGGACACTTTTAAAATATTAATGCTATTAAGTTGAAACATTGAGAGAATCAGAGCATATGAATTAATACACCTTTTGTGAAGTAAAAGAAGTTTATAACTCTTAATTATTGTCATTATTCATTAAGTGTAATTCACCACCTTTCTGTCCAAAGTCACTAGTTTTAGGAGGGATTCAGAGGGACAGAGCTAAAATTTGAGTTAAAATAAGTGACATCCTTGACAATTAGGGACATTTGAGAGGTATGGTAGCTGCAGACACTTGCTGATGGGTCTGTGTAAATGGTCCAGCACCTCAGTACTATGGTGGCTGAGGATCCCCTTCTTGTACATATATCGACTTAACAGAATGGCCATATCCTGCTGTGTCCATACCTCTTAGCTGTACAGGTTCACCCTGGTTACCTAGAGGCAGGGTTCATATATCTAGTCAGTTCCCCTTCACATTGTGGTTTATGAGCAGGTTTGTAGCCACCCATTACTGGGTTTTCAGGCAGGAGTAGTATGGGCACACATCAGAGTTTCAGAATTCACACACTCCATGACATCCATGCTTCTATATTCCCCACTCTCTTATTCTATCCTCTTCCTAACATCATGCGAGCGATATCTGAGAAGTATCCCTATAGTTGGCCTTTTATCATAGTGGTATTTATGGATTGGTCCACAGTTCATGCAGTAGGACATGGGGGCATGCTACTGGGATTTGTCAACATAGCCTTGCAATTCTGTTCTGTTGACTGTGTTAGGTTGTTAGTTATGACCCCATGAAATACCATACATTGGAACTACGGTGAGGCACAGGCCTTTGACAGAGAACTGTAGGCCCTTTGGTAGTGATGCAGGCCATTTGTAGCAGACCAGTGCATTCTGCCACTCCTACATTCCCAGGCTGCAAGGCAGTGGATTCTCCTGGGGTGACAGGGTAAGTGTGCGAGGTGTTAATGGCAATAGTTCCTGTCCATACTGATCCATTGGTCTGAATGCACGCAGGGTGTTGCTTACAGCTAGGGACACACCTGCATAGACACCTCTTCAGCATGCAGCATTCTGTGGGTATTCCCATACAGAAGTCGGGTCATACTGTACTCATTCCTAACAGCAAGGATATGACCTGTGATCAACCTGTGTCTTATGGTGGGGTGAGGTGATGCATGTGTGATACGGAAGCTACTTGCAGCTGACTCACAGATATACCTGGGACATTCCCCTTATGCTGCCTTGTGTGGGGACATAGGCAGTCTCTCATTACTTCATAACTGTGCCTTTTGTGGTCTGCCAGTGATTGGCCAGACTACGTCAGTATTCCATACTACATGGACAACTAATGTGCTGCTAACCTGTATGTACAATTTCAAAGTTGTGTGCAGTTGACAGTTACATTTTATGTACTCTGTCTAGGGTACTTCCACTTGTGTACTGTGTGTATATATAGGCCCACATTCATGGCATGACCATTTTTCAGATGGTGACAAATACTGACATCTGGACAGTGAGTATGGATGATACTGACATGGGTATTGCTGAGAAGCATTGTGGTTGGCACTGCAGTTGTCAGAACATGGCCCTGTCAACCACAGTACTGCCCATAGTACACCAAGACACAACCCTCAATGCCTACAATCTGATGACTTCCAGACAATGTTGAACACACAACAACCTAACACACAGATCCCTGCATATTGTACACATGCAACAATCTATCCTGTAGATTGGGCCAGCTTGGGTAATCTGTGCCACTGATATTACTCTTCACACTTACATGTTACTGCATTTCTGCATAGGATTGTGGGGGGGGGGGCACACCTGACAACTTTAAACATTTGCTATGACTGTACTGGTACTTCAGGTACTCTGTTGGCTTCCATTTCATATTGTATTCTTACCTATCTTGCAGACTGGAGACATATAAGTAGAGTACATATCTTAGGTTTTATTAACCTACATTTCAGTTTCAGACTTCTTACCCTTCAGAACTAACATACAACTGGCAGACCTGTTGTAGTCTGTCTGTGTAGGTCTGGAGGGGGGCTGTTCATCATTGCCATCAATTGGAGGCCTTATCCCAGCCTTTCTTTATGGTAATCTACACCTGTCCTGCTGGTTGAGGCTGGTGGTGGGTATGTGAGCCTCACTGGCATGTGTGTGTCATATGGAAACACATTTGGGCCACCACATGTACTGCAGTGGGATTTGACAACTTGTCTAGTACTCCCAATATGTTGCCACCAGTATTTTTTATGGATTTCATGCTGGCCATATAGGTTGTCAACTATCTGCTGCCATCCCATTCACCCACCCAATTCCCTTGCATATCAGGTCCATACCATAAATACAATTATCAGAACATACTACTCCATTCAGTAATTGATAGGAAGAGTGACTTAACTTGTGGATGGCCCAGTATTGAGGACGATGCTGGAGAGCTGACTATGTCGGATGCACATAGTACACTCCCTATACATAGTAAAGAACAGGTACTGTCATGTTTGGCATCCCTTTTACTGTATGTGTGAGTCAGAGAAAGGTGTCATTCCCTGGGTCCCTACCGTGTCAATGTATGTGCTATGTGTTGCCTCTTTGCCAAGGCCTGGGCATACTGGGCATGCCTCCTTCTGCCTACATGGTCAGGTTCAGGTAGTTCCTCCTCTGAGTCACTCTGTGCCTGAGATGGCCTTGGCAATGGTGGGGGGCTGTGTGGCCTTGCCCCATGCTATTCCTGCTGCAGCTGTTTCCACAGGATCATTTTGTGTAGCATGGCACATACTATGAACATTTGTGTACATGTAGCTGGAGAGGACTGCAAGGCTCCACCGGATATGTCCAGACAGCAGAACCATGACTTGAGCATCCCAAACACATGCTCTATTATGATTTTGGTTTGTGCATGTGCCTCATTATGGAGTTCAGGTGTGTGTGCATTTCTGAGGAGTGTCATCAGCCATGGCTCCAGTGCATAGCTAGCATCCTCCACTAGGTGGCCATATGGGATGTCCCCACTGGAAAATGTCTGGTACAGCTGTGTCATATGCTAGATGTGTGAGTCGTGATAGATTCCAGGGCTGCCAGCACCTGGCAGTTGATGGAGGGAAAGCCCTTGTGGTTTATGTAGACCCTACCCTGCTCACTGGGTGGTGCTCTGATGTGTATGTGCATGCAGTCTATAGCACCCACTAGCTCAGCGTATTCTGCTATTTGGGGGAAGAGATGCATATTGCCCATCAACACCTCATGGATGTTGAGGAAATATATGTACTCACCTGCATGTGCTGACATGGCATTCAGGAACTGGTGGAGTACCCCGGATGCTGATGCCTGTGAGATCCCCATGATATCCCCAGTTGGCCTTTGAAAGGTAACTGTGGCTAGTATTCTTAAGCCTACACATAGCTTGGTATCCATTGGGATGGGTGCTCCTCTGTTGGCTCTGTGTGTGAGGCAGGGCTGGCACAGCTCAACAATTTGCTGTAGAATGTCCCTGTCCACCCTATAGCACTCCACTATCTCCAGCTCATGTAGCCCCTAGTAGGTTACCCAGGGTCTGTACACTCTTCTCCTCCTCCTCACTGTGGGATGGTCGTCAGCATTCACATCCTCACCACCTTCAGCCTCTTACACATATTGATGTATGAGAGCAACAGTAGCCTCTAAGATTTTGTTAGTTTTGTCAGGTAAAATGTCCCTGTCTATGTACACCAGTGGTGTAGAGTTTGTGGGAAAAACCAGACTGAAATGTGTTTGCATAGTTTATAGTAGTGTGCTGGGATGCTGCCTGTGCTATTGGCTGATTCTGATACAGTTCACCTGCCAGCTATGCTAGTTCTCCTTGATTGCCTTCCTACTGCTGTTTTCCCTTCCCATTGCCTTCCCGTTTAAGTCCCATTGCTCAGATGTGAACAGAGCTGCTATTTCCTATTTTTTTTTTTTGTTTTGTTTAAAACCTGGTGTGCAGTGCGCACATCCGTTTAGGTAATGTAAACACTGCTAGGCAGCCTCAGACACACCCCCTTCCTTAGCCGTGCTTAGCTAAGGGCAAATAAGGGCCACAGAGCTCCAATAAGCTTAAAGGATGCATGACACATTCCCTTATGAGGTCATTCACCTCTTATACTTATACAATGGTGTTGCTGCACCTACATGGTTGGGTGCAAGCTAACACTGAGAGGAAATCTGTGATTCAGTATCAATCCCCTCATTTGCATAAACCAGAATGCTAATTCATAGTTACCACACTCACACTGAGCCTTCCCCCATAGCAACCACTATTCCCTGGTATTGTTGTCTTATGAATGCCATTGACTATTATGGCAAAATGCTGATTTGGGTATAAATGCTTATTTTCCCCTTTTTTCTTCTTTTCCTGGCGATTCCATTTGCTCACCGCTGCCCTACACTAAAAACGGCCAAGATCGGCCAAAAGAACAATAACTTTTTTTATAAAATTGCAACTATTTTTCATGCCAATGACCATATATTTGGCCATTGGCATGCCTACTACATTGAATACATGCTTTTTTCGAGCTGTCATGCCTTCATTTTGTAATTTGCAGAAATGTATTCAGTTCATAATTGAATACATTTCTGAAGGTTACACTATTCCTACACTGATGCCGGCCTGCTTTCTGGATCACTAATTTACCTCATTTGCATGCTTTTCACCAGCAAATGAGGTAATTAGCATATAGCAATGGTGTCCATGTGGGATAAGTGTAGGCATACTCATGCAAGTTTCAGGGGCTCGTTCCTGGATCGCTCGTCAGCTATATTGCATGCAGCAGCTCTTGCACTATTCAGGCACTCCCTACAGAGCTTTCTGAATCCAGAGGAATGTATTGGTATACATGTTAAATTCACATCCCTTCCCCCATTAGTGTGAAATTCAACCTGGTCCTGCCCTACTTAGTAGCTGTCATAATATTATAACCCTTATTTACTTTAAATAAAATTAATAATGATATGGTACCTCTTATTTGACCAGATTATGAAGTCTGTGATTTTATCCAAGATAATATACTACATGGCTAGAAATATATAAAAATATAAACCTTAGACCATTTGGCAATCTAAAAATATATATAAATATATACATATACATTTTGCATGCAATAAAAGCCATTGTACAAATCATATTCTATTGACATAACCTATTGTTAACAAAGACCGCTTTCATCCTTCTAGATTTATTCAGGTCTGTACAAAAACCCTAAAAACTATCTACAAAAATATTATTGTATAATTAGCTAGTATTGTTAATACACATCATTTTGAATAAAGTGGAAAAAAGAATAAGAAAAAGAAAAAATGTATTAAGATAGAAACAAAATATACACTTCAATTAAAAATGATTTAACATGGTATTTAAAAACAACTACAAGAATAAAATAAAATATAATAAAATAAAATTAAATTAATCATGTAAACAATGGGGCAATTTTTTAAGTACTAGTACACCTTTAAGTCAACAGTAGTAGTTTAGTCCAGGCTTCCTAAAATAGTTCAGTTTTAATTTTATTCTACTATTCTAGCAGTTGCCCTCTTCGCTCATCTTATAAACCTCTTCTCAGTATTACAACTGCCAACAATACTGCTGGCAAAGCTCTATACCCCCATACCATAGCCAAGAAATGGAATAACCTCCCCACAAATATAACCTCTACTACAACAAACACATAATTCAAAAAACTACTCAAAACACATCTCAGGAAAACCTGGATCTGCCCATGTATTACATGACAGTCTCCTCTGACTTTCCTTCTTTCTCTTTACTACTCAAACTCTAGGCTCTTTCTTTCGCATAGATCTGACTTTCCTCCTTATAATCTGGATGCTCTCAGGTTATATTATTTCACTCAGGTTATATTATTTCGCTCAGGTCATATTATTTTCCGTCTCTGTTCTTTAATAGAACCAAAATGTAAAATGCAAATTGTATGTAACTGTTATTCAAAGAACAGCATTATCTCTGTCAAGTCATTTGTACCTTATATATATAACTCTTTATCAAAAGCCTTGGTCCTTTATCAATTACAGTTGAACCATTGTGAACAACTATTTGTATGTGTGCACTTATAATTGACCTGTTTTTCATGTCTGTATTACCTGTGTCAAAACTACTTTACTATATGTTAATTGTGGAGCTTTTCTCCCTGGGCATCCACTGAAAATGGACCTGGTCCAGTTGGATTTTCCCGGTTAACAAATGTAAAATAAAATAAATAAATAATAAATAAAAATAAATAAAATTGCTACATGAGTTCACATTTCTCTAGCATATTCAGGATGTCTCCTTCAAGATCACCTTTGTCTATATGATCCAGTATCTGAAACTTAAAACCTGTGTGTCTTTTATGAAGAGTAAGGTGTTTGGCTAGTGGATTATTTTTACATCCAAAGCGGACGTCTGCCAGATGACATGAAATCCTACACTTAAGTTTATTTACAGTGTTATATTTGTTTTACTTGAATCGCTTGTCTGTGTACTTAATAAAGGATTTTTGACTGGAAACAGACTGTCTACCATGCTTGGATTACGTTTGAATACTTAGTAATTCTGTGAAATATTTCAAATTATATATTTGTTATTATTTTATGACTTAGGATGAGTTTAAATTCATTACTTCTACTATCATTATTGGATCTGATTGTTGTTGTTGTGTATTGGATCTGATTAATATACATTAATTAACTAGATATATATGTATTGAAAATCTTCCACACAGAGAGGTTATTTACACTGTTTTATTTTGGACCCACTATACTGGTTTAGTGGGTTGTCTGAGACTCCGGGGATACCATGGAGATTACTTGTTTTTTTATCTAAAAAAAAAGCCTGTGACTCTGCTTGTGTTAAAGTAGTTATGTCAAGAAGGCTTTAAATACACGATTACTTAGGATTCAAAATATGCTTTACCACATTGGATGTGGCGCACACAGCCACACACACACACACACACACACACACACACACACACACACACACACACACACACACACACACACACACACAAAGTAATCATGAGTAGACTGAAATTAAAGGAGCTGAATGAGAGATCCTCTGCTAAAACTTGCTGCGTAAGCAATAAGTTGGGTGATGGTTTCTATCTGTACCATTTACGCCCGCATTTTAGGTTCAAGTTTCATTGAGTCCCGGCCTTGCTTCTGCATTAAGCAGAAGTTGCCATTTGAGTTCTTTAACTTTTAATAAAGTATCAAAGACTTCAAAAAAAGGTATGATCTGTTATAATACAAAGAATTTGAATGAACCATTGTTGCATACTGCACTATGTTTGGCAAGACCGTTCTTGTCATCCATGTGTCTTATTGCTCTTGTGTGTTACTTGATCCGGTCTGATAATTTTCTATGCATCTTGCCTTACCTTGTCTTGTTGTACACTACAAGTTTTAGCAGTACCAAAGGTCTAACAATTGTTAAAGTGTCAGCAATCAGCTTTAGCTAAGTTACTGTTTTATTTAAAGCTCTCTGGCAGCAGTTTCCATTGGCCAGTGTACTAGCTCTTGAGCATTATTCCTGATTGGTTACTGTACCACAGCCACTATTTGCATATGCAACCATACATCCAATACCTTATTATTCACATCACTATTCATGCTTACTTTACATTGGTTAATCTCAACAAATCATTTTTAAATGTTTTTGGCAGATCTAGAATCTCTTAAATGTTATTGTTAACCTGTGTCTCTCTTAATTTGTCATTTTCTGATGAAGTTCTATTAAATAAAGAATGATAGTGGTATAATATCTCGGGGACAGTATCCTTTCTTAAAGAGTCTTAAAAGTTTTCTTAGTTTATTTAGTCATAATTTTTCTGCTTCTCATTTTAGTGTTTCTAATATATATATATATATATATATATATATATATATATATATATATATATATATATATATATATATATGTATATACATAGATTGATAGATAAAGGCAGAGGAGTAGAGGAACTACAAGTAGTTGATCGTAAGAACTAAAAATATTATACTAATTCTTGAACCCATGCTCCATTCTTAACACAATGCAGTTATATGTCATTCTTAACCTAAGTTATATCTGGGTGGTGTGCAGGGTAGTCATAAATATAAAGATCACCCATCACTATTAATTCTTGTCAACACCAAAGTCTTAGCTGTAAATATTTTAGTTGACAATACTGAGGGGAGTGTAAATCTTGTGTGAGATTCAGCTACGTTATTAATTTCTTTACTTCTTAGATATTTCATGCTAGCTATATGTAGCATAATTGGGCTTGGGATCAAGGGTGATGGAGCTAAGGAAGAGATCTTTGTTAGCTTTTTAGATCGTTATGAGGAATCACTTTTTATGGTGCAAGCTCACTTAGCACTTATTCATTGTTAAGCATGATATTGCTTTCACACCAAGTATGTGGACTGGCTTCCTACTTTATTTACATAGCAAAAGTTACTTAAAACCATCTGATTTACTTATCTACTTAAAAATGACACATTTAAAAGCTTATCATAAAAACTCCAAAGCATCCAAATTTATGAAGAAATGAAACATTTTAGCATATAGTTTATTAAATTGGCATTAATGTCTGCTTATTACATGAGATATGTGTGCAAGCTGCAAAATAGGATGAATAATAAACATAAATGGTTATCCTATATTTTTGGTTCAGGCAGTAGTTCTACACATAAGATTGTGTGAAAATTCTGATTAAGAGAAATTCCACTTTTGGAGTTATCCAAAGGAAGACCGATTGAGGTGTTTAGTATGACAGAGCACAACTTTTCTATAGTTTTTAGGCCATTAGTAACAGTTTTATTACATGCACCATATGTTGATGACCAGTGCTTCTAAAATACTTTTTTATACACTGCTATCACCATGATTATAATGTAGTCTTTGGCTAGAAATACAGTAATTTATGATCTAATCCTTCTTTCAATCACAGATAATTTATTTGATCACAATAGATCACTGTATCTTGATGGTAAAAGTTTAACACCACCATATTAAATGCATTAAGAATACATTTAGTTTTGCTTTCATAGGCTCATAGGATCATAGGAAGTTCCTAGGCTACTGGTCATGAGGCCCTTACAAGCCTAGCCAAGAATTTAGCTCATGTTTCAACAAGTCAGCACCCTATGTCACTGTCCAGCAGGGATACTGGTGGAATCCCGTGGGTGTATTTTTTGTTCCCCATCCAGTTATCCAGGTTGCACTTAAAAAGGGTTAATGAGTTACTCTGCTTGACATGGAGAAGGAGTCTATTCCACAAAAGGTGGAGTCTCTGGAACTCAAATCTGTCCTGCCAACAAGTATTGAAGTCTCTGATACATGATGTTCTGCTACATTACAGTATACCCCAACCATATCCAACTTCTTCCCTGATGTTTAATCTTTTATTCCTAATGGCCTGTCTTAAATTAATATCTTGACATAAGTCATGCTTTATAAATAGTACTAGTTATGTTCAAAGCCTAGGTTTTGTTGTCATGATGTAACAAATTTGTATTTTCTTATGTATACTACATTTTGTTTACTTTACACTTTATTGATTATTGTAATTCATGCACTAACATTTACTGTTACTCATTGACCTTTTCTCCCAGGCCTCCACTGAAAAAGGACCTGTGTCCAGTTGGACTTTGCTGGTAAACAAATGTTAAATAAATAAATAATAAATAAAATGTCACAGCCAGGTTGAGGTCGCATGTGTGGATTACTCGAGTGGAGCTTTACTTGCAGATATGCAGCAGTCCCATCAGGGCAGGATCTGAGATTGCTTTGTATGCCAGACAGAGGTCACCTCTAAGGAGTCCATAGGAGACTGAGTAGAGGGACAGGGCCTTTAGCCTATCTGTGTATGGTATATTTTTGAGGCCCTGGATTCTCCTGGTGAGAAACCTCTGTGGTCTCTCCAGCTGCTGCATGTGCTTTGTGAGGAATATGTTGAAAGGGGCATTGTACTCAATAATGGGTCTTATAATGGAAGAATACAGGGATATTATGATCACCTTGTCCCTGAATGAGACCCCTAACCTAACTAATGAGGTGGGCCATATAGAAAGCTTTCTGTACAATGGAGGCAATATGGTAGTCAAAAGTCAGGTTGCTATCAACCTGGGTGTCCAAGTTCCTCATGACTGATTGCGTGCTTAGGACCTTATCATCAATGTGATAATTTGTGGGGACATCACTCTCCCCAAAGGGGATGATGATGATGCATTTTTTGGTATTCAGTTTGAAGCCATGTTTCTGCTGCCAGTCATTTGTTTGGGTAAGACCCTCTTGTAAGATGTCTACATCACTAGGGCAATTGATGACAACATCCAGCTTGCAGTCATCTGCAAACTTGGTCAGCTATATCCCACTGGTTTTGGCCTGCACTTCAGAAAAGTATATCCCAAAAATCAGAGGCCCCAAGACCAATCCCTGGGGTACACCGCTCGTTAAGGGTCTACTGCTTGAGATGGCTTCCCCCTATTTTGACTAGGTGACCTCTATCAGTGAGTCAGTTTGCTACCCATCTGGTAATATATGGATTGAAGCCTAGTTGAGAGAGTTTATCTATTATACTGGAGTGGAGGATAGTATTGAAGGTTTTGGCCAGGTCAAGGTAGGTGGTGTAAACTGTCTATCCCTCATCCATGACCTTGGTGACTCTCTCAAAGAAGTAAACCAAATTTAACTCGCATGATCTCCTCTTGCCAAAACAAAACTGTGTGGGATCAAGTGTCTGGAGGCTGCCAATGTCCTTGTCACTCCATGGCCTTGCAGATCAGGCCAGTTAGGCTGATGCGTCTATAATTTCCTGGACTGGTGGACGCTCCACCTTTCAAGATCCAGGGGTAGATTGAGTTTGAAATATTGATCACCGCTTGATACTCATTTTTATAAAACACCATTTGAGCTCATCTCCCAAATATAAGAGACTCCACTCATTTTCCCTCAAAGAAAACAAAGTTGATAGTGAAATTTTTAAGTTATTAAATCCTATCATTTAGAGTACTGGGGAAACAACATGCTGGCTGAAATTAGATGAGTTGTATTTAAAGTTACAGTAACAGAGATTCTAATTATTAAAAATCTTAACTTAAGAACATAAAATTGTGAACATAACTAGTTTGAAGCAATTGAAGACAGAAAAAAATGTTTCAGAAATACTGGCCTAACAACATCTAAATTTGAATTAAAAGCATTACAAGCAAATAAGTAATTGTTAGAACACTATTTTTGCTAAATATGCTGGATGGCCCAATGGTCCCTCTGAGCATCTTGCAAGACTATTTAAATGTCATCATAATTCCATTATTAATATTTATCTTAAAATAAATATTCACCTTAAAAGAAACCACAGCAAATATTTCAGGTCTTTCATAACAATTACAGTTTCATACAGGAGTCATGAATCAGCAGTCCCTCATATGGAATAATCAGACATAAACATTTTCTCAAATAATTTTAATCCCATTAAAGTTAGCAAATGATACACTAGACACTTAGCAGACTGATTACTTTTTTGTGGAAGTTTCGGAAGCACTTAGAAAATTGTAATCTAGTAAGGTATTTTGTCCATTTGGATTTGATGCTTCTATTTACTGTTATAGTGAGTATTGCAGAAAGTATAAAACACAGATGGATCCTATTCATAAAAGGCGATTTGTGGTTATTAAAATAATGATTTTTCAGATTAATACATTAATCATTGTAATTAAATATTTCCATACCTCTAATACAGACAGTAAGATTATTACCCAATCAAATTAAATAATATAGATGTAAAACTCTGTACTACAGTTTTACTTAGATACTTTGGGACAGTGGCCACTAGAATTTTGCATTTTCAGTCAAGATTTATGGAGGAGAGATAAACATAATGAAGTAATATTATGCTGCAACATATAGAGGTTCATAGATTAGTACTAGGCCAACTGCCCTTGCACGCTATTTTAGGCCTAGCCAATTATCCCTTGTGAGACTCAAACCCTGCACCTTGTGTTTGTAAGGCAAACACCTTAACCATTAGGCCACCCTCCCAACCCTTTTATTCTATAAAAATAAATATAATATGTTGAAGGGTGCACCTGTTCTATATGCCACTAAGACTGTTGATCACATCAGTGTCTGATTTCTCTGCGAACTGCTTTCCCTACAAATATATGAATGTCACCAGAATACTCTGTGAATATGCCCATGCTTGTCTAACAATCAAAATATTTCTCATACAGTTATGAACTTAATTAGAACTAGACAATGGTCCTCATTTTCTTTTCTCTCTACATTGTCTCTTAAGCCTCTGTTTTTGCATTGTTCAGGACTTGAATCATATGGTTATCAACACTAGTGCAAGAATAGTTAATATCAAATCCTTTACAGAGTTCTTAGTAAGACTTTGATAATTGTGAAAGAGTACAGTGCAACTTCTCACCATAAATTAAATAGTAAGCTATCAATCGTGTTTCTATATACATAAACACATATTTCAGTTTACAAGGATTCCCAAACAAAACGTATCACTTGATGATCTAAAATATTTTGGTTTCAAAATAGCACATATTTGCTACAACCTGAGTCAAGTGAGTCCATAAAATATTAAACATTTTGTTGTCCACACTTAAGTTTAACTTGTTAATGAAATTGGCAGTAATTAAAATTTCTATTTTCCCGATCTTTTACTTTTGCAACAACATAAATGTTATATAGCTCATCATAGTGCATTAAAGCAGTAAATACTGAAACATTAGTTATTTTATCTTTAGTCTAGGATTATTACATTTTTATCTATCTATTATGATCATAACTCATTACATACTTGACCCATGTGACAGGATATCAAACTGAAGAATTTAGGTTGCTTATTTAAGTATATACTCTTCTAGAATTAAATTATTTTTCCTCATCATCTTGTATTTACAGTTACATATTTTGAATTCCATTTTTTTCTTCCTTGTTAATATAATATATATAAAAGATGCTGACTATTACAGTTATTAGGGTACTACTTTGTATTGAACAATTTGCTGTTTAAATTGATGCGTGTATCATGCAGTGGAATCAAGAAACTTCACATCTCCCCCTTCTGAACTGGATCAAGACTGCTATACTAATATTTATCACCATTTTTCAAATATTATAAAGATAAAATTGAACTGGCCTCATCCTAGATGAGCTATTCTATGAAAATAGATTTAATTATTTTCTCTATAACTGTGTTAGATAGTAAATACTACATGATAATTTGGTTGCAAAATTGTCAGGGTTCTTGTCTAAAATCAATATATATTTTCCAAATTGCCAATAATTATGGGAGACCAAACTATTAACTCACCCAGGATTTATTCATCAGCAATGTATGCTGCTGAAAAAGGTGTACCTGCTTCCGATAACTAGCAGTTATGCATAAGGTGTAACCCAAAAGAATGAGACACAGCAGGACTCACAACTGTATAGCATTTTTTGGGTTACAGGTTTTTTTTCATGCTGTTTCTGCTTCTAGTTATTCATAACTTATTGTTCCTTATTACTCACTATGCACTGATAACTCCTTTGTTGGCGTGTTGTATAAAGTTTGGTTTTATAAGTCAGTGGATTTTTTTCATATCTCATGCTAAAAGGGCCTTTATAGAGAAGGCAATTTATTTCTAATGTCAAAGATTGCAAATGGTATTGTGTTTTTGACATATAAATACTTCTTAATTTCATTATGGGTGACAATTTTTATGAACAAGAACTGGTTAAGAAGAGAAGAACTTTCAATCAACTTATTGAAACGTCAAGTCATTTATGGACATTTCCCAATGGACTCCAAACATATATAAACAAGTATTATAATTTATGGTAACATTTGCCATAACTTGTCAATAAATTTAAATCAATCAGTTGAGTGAATTGCTGTTTTATCAAGAACTATCAGCATTGTCTGAATATTGTACATTCTCTCTTTAACTTTCCAGCTTATTGAAATCTTGTGTGATTTGTGTATATTTCCCAATAAATACATATGTAAACAAATATTGTAATTGATGGTGTCAGTTGCCATAATTGTTCACTAAATTTGAATAAATTAGTTATTGAGTGTATTCCATTTTATCAAAACTATCATTCTAGGCATTGTGTGAATACTGTGCACTCTCTCTCTTGTTATTTACCTTTTAAGCCATCTGTCCTAAAGAACCTATTTGCTAACTTCTTACTGTGACCGCTGACCATGATTATGTTGAGCTGCTATTTCATCTTTAGGTCTCTGCAATTTTTCCTTTTATCGTAATATTCTGATCAAGGTTTATACATTTTGAGCCACCAATGCTTCTACTGAAGTACTGCTTGAGCTTTGGATTCTTGAAATAAAGTATACAAATTATAACATAGCTTAACTATAACAAATTATTATGAATGTTTAGTATTGTTAGGCTTGTATAATATATGTGGCTAGAAAGATGTTCAAATTGAATATCCTTGCCATTTTTTTTGCATTTTGCTATGCATGAAAATAGTAACATTTATGTTTATTTATTTATAGACATAGTTCAACAATTAAGTCTTCTCCCTGCCATTAGGAACAGAATATATTTCTTTATCTCAAATTTCAGTATGATCAGCTTAAATGTGATATGGATAATTAACATGGGTTCCTACATGACTGAAGATTATGCAATAGCACTGTCAACAACTTGCTGTCTATAGAGCTTATGTAAGACCATATAAGATTGTACTTACATAGTCAGCCATGAGACAGTAAGGAAGGGAAATTCTTTCCCAATGAAAAGTTGTATTCTCTACTTGTAGAAGTACAATAGAAAAATCAGTAAAGCACCCTGAAAATATGGTGAAACTTTAATATTAGAAAAAGTAATTTCCACAATTAGAATAGTCTATTGATGTATTCTCCTTCAAAGAGCAGTAAAGTCAACTATGTAACAAATAAAAAAGTCACAGATGAAGGTAAAAACGACAGAATATTCCAGAAAGCCATGACTTGGGCTTGTAACGCTGTAGTGTAATAAAAGGTGAAAAAGGCACATATACTTTCCAATCTCACATTGACAGCTTGGTCAAATACTGTTTCATCACATTTTCAAATCATGTTAAGTAGAATTCTGAGACTATTTACCACTGTCGTTGAAGATGCAGGTTAGGTAACAGCACAGATTTTAAATCTCAGGAGGCTGTGAAAAGGGTGATTAAAATATTACATTGACATTTAATGATTTCTTTAAAGCTATAGTATTTTTTAATCGAATACTACAAAAGGGAATTATTTAGATAGAAAATAATTCAGATGAATTATTTCTCATATGCTTTCTTTAGAGAATTAGTAACTGAGATGACTTCAAAAAAATGTGAAAAAGTAATACTAAATACTGAAATGTATTCAAGTGGTATAGTTACGAATATAAAATTTTAAAATGAAAATTGAGAAAAATAATAAAAAAATACTGAAATGTGTTCAAGTGGTACAATGATGAATATAACATTTTAAAATGAAAATTCAGAAACTGTACCAGGAATTGGTGCATATTATAAAATACTGAGAAATTTCATTAGACAATTGAGTAAAGATAAAGTTAAGATTTACAAAAAACAGGTCAAAAGAATCACAAAAAGAAATTAAACAATACATTATTCAGCCTTTAATAGCAATATAAATGAGCAAAATCAAAACCTAAGGATATAGGCTCCTAAATAATAAAATGCTGACATACTTTTTAAGTTGTAGTTCATAGATTTGGATCCAAAAATTATTCATTTGTTTCAGACTGAGTGTCCAGTCAAAACATAAAATGGCATATGCAACCCTTAAGAGAAAAAAATCACATAGGATATGAATATGATTAGTCAAACTGGAAATGAAAAAGCATTGTGTCATAGTGGTATAATGAATTGTGCAAGTGAAACCCTTTGAGATTAGCCAAGGTTATGTGTTATCAGCTCCAGCAATATTTCAGTAATACAAAGTTTCTAAAATCTTGCAATAATATCCATATTTAAGAAAAACAGTCATTCCCAGATATCCTGACAGATAACAATTCTGAGAATTTTAGTTTTGTTAATGGATGGTCTAATGAGCTCAGATCACTGAAAGAAGACAATGATAAAGTTCAGTGTATTAATTGTAATTTACCTACCCAAAAATCTAAATTAAAAGGGTATTCCTCTTATATGACATTACTGATACATATGCCAACATATGATCACAGACACTGTTCATCATATACATGAATTTAGAATCATATTTTGATATACTCAATTGTAATAAAACTATGGAAAGAAGGCAGGAAATGATAATTTATGGACATTTATTCACTATTATTTCTCTCAAAGTTGTTAAAGCAAGGTATAAGTAAATGTGTCTACAAATAGAACACTTTCCAAGAAAAATTCATACTAGAGGGAGAATCAAACAAGGGAGTATACTCATACCATAACTTTTCCTAACCCATATTAATTTGATTTTCAATTCACTGTGACATATGACAATACTTTCTAAAAAAACAGAGGAAGGCAATGTGCTATAATTGGTTGTGCTGAAGATATGCTACTACTGTCTCCAGCTTTTCAAACATGAAACAATTATCTTCACCTGGTTTAATTAGCTCAAGCCATTTGTGTATTTAATAACATGATGGGAATGGGCCCTATTCCTATGTTAAAATATAATCAAAGTTCATGAAATTAGTATTATTTCATTCTTTCATGTTAGCTAAAAGTGCTGCTCTTAGCACACACAATAGTTACTGTGTAAAATAATTAATTGACAATCATGACTTAGTATAGAAAATGAGGAGACAAAGCTCATGATTTATAAGTTTTGTCCATGGGAGTCTAATGTCACACAAAAAGGATAGCTCACAAACATTAAATTGTTTAAGCTCTATGTCTTAATTTTTCAGTAAATTAAGACTATAAGAAACATACTATACAGAAGGTAAACCATACAAAACAGACCAACCCTGGGATTCAGCAAGCAGTCATGCAGGAATAAGTTATTCCTGCATGGCAGGGACTGCTCCTGTACAGCAAGGCAGCGAGCTTTGCATATTCATGAAGGCACGCTGCCTGTGCTCCTAAACTAACATGGAGCCATGTACGAGTGCAGGTGGTGTGTCTGTGAGCAGAGCTCTCGCAATACACATGACCCTGCACTCCAGAATTGCCTTTCAGCAACTAAAATGAGTGAGAATGCTCCTAACATCCCCAACACGTCAGAATGCCTATCAACTGTACAGATTTTCACAGAATGTCCACAGTTTTGTCCCATATTTTGGTATGTTCCTCCTAAAATCTGTACCTGTCTGGAAAATAGCTGAGGAATGAAGTAATTAAATAATGGTTCAAGGAAACAAAACACCACTGTAGAATCATGAACCTCCACTTTTAATGCACAACCACAATTCAGAATTGATGAAAAAAGACCGTAGGTCCAAATAAAACCATAAAATACAAGTTAAGCGCTTTCACCCGGGAATCTCTCAAGATTCATAAGAACAAATAATGCTTAAAATAGTCACCCTTTTTATACTGCTTATACATATTTCCCCCAATAGCATCATCTCATTAATATTAATTGACATTATGTCAATAATTCAAATACTAAAACTCTATTTCCATGATTTTATGTTGTTTACCTAGCTAAATCTCTTTGCTTAAAATACATTCTAAAATATGCAATCATACCTTACAGGCACAAACTATACATACATATTAACATTTCATATCAATCAAAACATGTTTGTTATAATCCATTTATAAATTCTTGCTTCAAATTAATGTGGACTTCAGTATATTATAACTTTGCTGCCCTTAAGGACACTATTAATGCTTAAATGACCATTTGACCCTTGTATACCGCTTTGTATGCCAATTTAGTTTTATACTACTGGGAGAAAAAATTGCATATTTGAAACACCATGGTACGAAAATCTAGTATTATATACTAGATTTTTGGATGACATTTGTCTGTTTTGGAAGGGTTCAGATTTACAATTAGATCAATTCTTGGAATAAATTGGCACTAAGACTCCTTTTTTGAAATTTAAATCTATGACATCCATAGAAAGTATTAATTATTTGGATGTGACTAAATATAAAGACTTCGAAGAAAACAAATTCCAGTCAAAAGTACATCGGAAACCCACCCATTCTAATGCTTATCTACACTATGACCATGAACATCATTATAACCAGAAGAAAGGCATAGTCAAAGGCCAGTTGATCAGGGCCTCCAGTATGTGTAATGAGGAGCCCATATTTCTAGAGGAAATTAAATTAATGAACATTTTTTTTAAGGAAAGAGGGTATCCTATTTCCATGATAAACCAGTCAATGAGGGAGGTGAAGAAAGACAGAAGGGGGAAATATGAATCAATTTTAGGGAAAGAGATGGTCATTGTTAACAACAAAAAAACATGAACTGGCAGCCTTTTATGACCTGGTGTTTATTCATACACATACCACTTACTCAACTGATATTGAAAATATTGTTAGGAAATATTGGAAGGTATTGACTACCAATGCTGAGATCAGCAAATCCATCCTCTGACTCTGACCTTTATTAAGAAAAGGGACATGAATATAAAAGAAATGTTTGAGTGTCAGAATACTGGGAATGGGATAGAGAAATCCCAATAGAGGCCAGGTACATACAAATGCAGTCTTTGCAATCAATGTGGAAATATTTTAGAACAAGATAGCATAACCCTCCCTACTAGGAATTTAAAAATGAAGGCTAGAGAACATTTTAACTGTAATAGCAAGGGAGTAGTATATATTAGCGTATGTGAAAAATGTACCAGTTCTATATAGGCAAGACAGAGAGACCCTTGAGAAGACGGATATATGAACACATGTACAAAGTTCTTGTACAGAAGGACACCAATTAATTGTACATGCATGGAAAGGAATGTGTAGATAGTAGATTTAGGTTCTATGTTTTGGAACAAGTGAAACAGGACCTAAGGGGTGGATTATGGGAAGCCTGTTTGGAATACAAAGAGTTATACTGGCAACTGAAATTGGATGCAACAAGAAAACCATGGTTAAATGATCATTAAGCATTAATAGAATAGTGTCCTTAAGTTAAGGGCATCAAAGTTATAACATACTGAAGTCCACATTAATTTGAAGCATTAGAAATATGTTTTGTGAGCAGCCATTCCCGGTTCGATCCCCACTGTAACCAATTCACATTTTAAATGTGACAGCAGTGCATTAACAACTTTTTTTTTGTATTACCAACTAGATAACATATATTTGTCAACTGGAGTACTGCATTAGGTCCAGATGTGAAGTGTCACTGTAATAAAGCAGTGAAATCCCCATATAAACACAAGTGCCCCATACAGTATAGTCACACATGAATAAATGTAATGAAAGCACACTGGGGAATGTCAAGGACAGTAAACAAGTTTATAATATGTAATGAATGATGAATCAATGCCATACAGCAGATAGTATAGAAAATGAAAAATAAGCAATGCTAAGTATTGTACAGCTCTGCTTACCAGGTATAAGCATTGTGTAAATATGACTGCTAAGCAATGAGTAGCCAGCTAAATGGATTTGCCCATTGGTAAGCTCAGCATATTCAAAACCATCCAATCATGGCAAAGGGTGGGAAATTGGCCATACGTAAACCCCACAGGTGGGAATACAGCTCATAGCTGGTTGCAGCTTCTGTAGGTACCATGGCTGGAGTAGGAGAGGGATTGCACTTCCGGGTGCAGCGCTGGGGCATCCAGGAGTCCAACGTCATGGTAAGACTCCTGGTAAAAAAACATGATGAGAGACTGCTGCATGGGCCAGTGCCAGGGCTCCCAGTATAAAGTAGAAGCCTAGGAACATCTCATCTGTAACCTCACCAGTGCCACTAGTATCCCTCGGACTGGTGAGCAGGTCAGGCACCACTATGCCGAATTGAAATGGAGGAAGAGGGAGCTCTTGGATCAGTGGATCCAAGAATCTAGGCTGAGGTGTGATGTCCCAGCAGTTTGTAAGTACTCACACCAGTAACTGTTTAATAATGTCCAGCCTGTGTATATGATGGATAGGTATGGCTAAATATTTCTCTATTTCTCTTACAGTTGCAGTTGAGCAGGCTATGAAGCAGGAAGCCCATGTGTGAAGGCTGCAAAGGCTGCATCGTGAGGCTGGTGAGTAAAATTCCTGCTTGTAGTAGTCATACAAAATAAATATAAAAGTAGTAGAAAGTCAACTGCCAGTATAAAAACTGTTTTGTGTATGGGTTGTATTGAATAAACTAGACAATTTGACAGTACTAGTCCCATATAGGTCGTATTTAAATAAAACTGTAACTGCCTGGCAATAAAGCTCTAAATCTTGGACTGGTTGTGTTTACTCTGGCATCGTATGACATTTTTAGTCTTGCATTCTCTGAATAGTAATGTTGTATTAACCACTGTTACCCACACTTTGCTACATAATAAAAATGTCTAGGAATGTTTGTATAAGACTGTTGTAATCAAAAGGTCAGATTGTACAACTGAGGGAGACTTAGAAAACTGTGAAGAGACAGACAGCAATATCAAAGTAGCACACTCTGCTGTGACTTAAATTGTTGCATTGTTAGCAGACACAGCAATGGTTTGAATCCTGGGAGTGGATCATACCTCTCAACTGTACAGATTTGTTCAGAATGTCCAGATAATTGGATCATATTTTCTGCCTGTTACCCTGTCCCCCTGGCAAATCAGTGAGATGATCTCAGAATGTTAGGCAGCAAATAATGACATACATCTGATTTTTAGACCTCAAAACCTTCAAAAAATGTATATGAAAACAAACCTATCATGCTAGCACTCACCAAAAGTTTATGAGAGCAATATTCAAAATATGTCCCATTTCTACTCCCATGTTGTTAAGCTATGACCAGAGTGTGTGCATTAACAGATTGAGAGGTATGTGCATAATATTAACTCGGAATCTGGTAATATATGTGGACACATTCAGGTAGTGTTAACAAACATTCTTTCCACAGGTCTGTCAGATAAGAAAACTGTGCCTGCCAATAAAGATTGAAACCCTGGACTGGTAGTGTTTAGTCTGGCATTGTATGGCATTTTAGTGTTGCATTCCCTGAATAGTAATGTTGTATTAACCACTGTTACCCACACTGTGCAAAATAATAAAAATGTCTAGGAATGTCTGTATAAGACTGTTGTAATTACTAGGTCAGATTGTACAACTGAGGGAGACTTAGAAAACTGTGAAGAGACAGACAGCAATATCAAAGTAGCACACTCTACTGTGACTTAAATTGTTGCATTGTTAGCAGACACAGCAATGGTTCGAATCCTGGGAGTGGATCATACCTCTCAACTGTACAGATTTGTTCAGGATGTCCAGATAATTGGATCATATTTTCTGCCTGTTACCCTGTCCCCCTGGCAAATCAGTGAGATGATCTCAGAATGTTAGGCAGCAAATAATGACATACATCTGATTTTTAGACCTCAAAACCTTCAAAAAATGTATATGAAAACAAACCTATCACGCTAGCACTCACCAAAAGTTTATGAGAGCAATATTCAAAATATGTCTCATTTCTACTCCCATGTTGTTAAGCTATGACCAGAGTGTGTGCATTAACAGATTGAGAGGTATGTGCATAATATTAACTCGGAATCTGGTAATATATGTGGACACATTCAGGTAGTATTAACAAACATTCTTTCCACAGGTCTGTCAGATAAGAAAACTGTGCCGGACCATAAAGATTGAAACCCTGGACTGGTAGTGTTTAGTCTGCCATTGTATGGCATTTTAGTGTTGCATTCCCTGAATAGTAATGTTGTATTAACCACTGTTACCCACACTGTGCAAAATAATAAAAATGTCTATGAATGTCTGTATAAGACTGTTGTAATTACTAGGTCAAATTGTACAACCATGAGAGACTTAGGCAGAAAACACTGAAGAGAGAGACAGCAATATCCAAATAGCCACTGTACTGTGCCTTAAATTGTTGTATTTTTAGAGGACACAGCCATGATTTTAATGCTGGGAGTGGTAGTAAGCTGCATGCATAATTAAACCTCTCAACTATACATATCCTTTCAGAATGTCCATATAATTGGCTCATATTTTCTGCCTGTTCCCCTGTACCCGAGGCAAATCAGTGGGATGACCCCAGATTTGTAGTCAGCAGATAATTATATACATTTGATTTTCAGACCTCAAAACCTTCAGAAAATGTATATGAAAACAAATCCTGTCAGTCTACCAGCCCTCCATGTTTATGAGATCAATATTCAAAATATGTCCCATTTCCACCCCCATGTTGTCAAGCTTTGACAAGAGTGTGTGCAATAAGTGATTGAAAGGTATGTGCATAATATTAACTCGGAATCTTGGAATATGTGTAGAAACAGTCAGGTATTGTTAACAAACGTTCCCTCCACAGGTATACCAGGTAAGAGATGTATAATTTAGCTATAAGACAGTTGAAGTATACACGTGTTTACAAACATACCACTGGCCAAGCCAAGGCCATAGGGTAGTGCAATAATACCTGTACCTTACTGAGTAGAGCAATGAGCATTAAAGTTGTGAGAATGACAGGGATATATAAGTTGTTAATTGACATCCCTCGCTGCCCCCACTATATCTGCACCATTAACCTAAATACACAAATCAGTGGGTATGTTTACACCAAACCTACTGTTGGGACATATGTCCTACTGTTCAATAAACATTGAAATGTGTTTTATATTAATGTTCCATGTTGAAATACTATCATTGGTGGCCTGTTGCTATCAATGTAACTTGCATGCCATTGTAACGGCCACTGTGGTTCCATATATGCATGTGTTCTGTTTGCTATGCAACTGTTCCAAATCTGGTGTTTTGGGTTAATGGGAATATCTATGCATGCTGTTATAACTAATCCAGGAATGTACAAAATATTATTACTGTTATTAACCCATATATGTTTTAAAACTGCAACACCATAGCACATTTCGAAAGGCTGGTCAAAGCAGACCCACCTCTCCCACCTCATCTGGCCATGGCACTGGACTCCAGCATGTCTGGGACCCACCCCGGGACCTCCTCATCTGCAGGTCCTGCACCACTTTTGGGTGGAACTGCCCCTGGGGGTGTGGCATGCCCCCACTGGGAGTGGGCATGGACAGGAAACTGTCACCCATAGTCAGGTCTTGGCTTGGTGTGTAGCGAGCTCCGAAGGGAGTTTGGAGATCTGCTGCATCAGCTTGAGGGTGACATGGCACATTTAAAGGGACAGCCTGCCCTCCTACCCAGCCCCCAGCACAGCCACATTTGGGGTCCTGAAGGTGCATTAGTGACTGCCCATGGGTGGGGACCTCAGTCCCACTCTTCCCATTTGGGGGCTTATGGACTTCTGACTTCCTAACACACCTCCCTGTCCAAGGTGTTTACCCCCACATCTGTCATATACCTCCCTTGTATGCTGTTTTGTCTGTCTTGTCTGTCTTCCTACCCAACCTACCTACACAAATATACATATTATCCTTCCCCAACATCCCACTCTCACCTTAAAAAAAAAGGGCAATATGTTCCTAAAAAATCTCACCCCATACATAGCTATCCATTTTGCATACGTGCCCACTGGAGACCTATAATCTGGTTTAATTGACTTCACAGCATATTATTGCTGTCCTCAACCCTATCTCAGGGGTTTGAGTATCCAAATCTACCTCCAAATTCAGTTTAGATGCACAGCTGTTGCTGTGCAAGAAATGGACAGCTATGGATCTTCCCTACACCCATCCTGCACATCCCTAGCTACTTTTCCTACTGTCTTTCCCTCTGCATGCCCCCTTTTTCACCACTTTCCAATCACCCCTTTTTCTTTTCTTTTAAAGAAATTAGAGTGGGGTTAAGTGGGAGTAATCACTTTTAAGCAGTAGTAAGTGGGTTTCAGCCTGTTTGCAAGGCGGTAAGCAACATCTACACAGAATAAGCAATTTTCCGGCTAACTGGCTGTAAGCATATTTAACCAGAAATTAGCATTGCTTACCACCGTGCAAACCCGCTTACAACTGCTTAAAAGTGCCTTAGTCACTGTGTATCTAACAGCCCTTGTTCTGCCCAGCAACAAAATAATCAGTCCTTGCACGTCTCAAACCCAGGACCCTGTACACCCTAACCACAGAAATTTATCATTACACCATTTGAGCTGTACAAAAATATCATGTTTTCTGAAACATATCATGCAGCACAGTCATTCAAAAGTAGGGAAAATGTATTTATATATGTAGATGTATGTATGTATGTATATAAATATAAATATATATATATATATATATATATATATATATATATATATATATATATATATATATATATAAATGTGTATTGTATTCGCATATTGGAACCAAACTCTGAGCCTCTCACTGCAAAACATCTGACCAAACGCACTGTTAATTGGAGTGAAGGGGCCCAAATTAGGGATCCGTTGTAATTATTGCCATTTCCTCTTCAGCTGAACAGATATGCCTTGCTACACAATAACCAGCACTTGCAAGTCTTGAACCCAGGACCCTGTACAGCACACCCACAACAAGTTAACAGTAAGCCATCTCAGCTGTAAGATGTCAGGATGATATCTGTAATATATCATGCAGAACAATCAATCTACCATAGGGAATGTACAGTGTTCAAGCATTAAACATTCCAATGATACATGCCCACACACACACACACACACACACACACACACACACACATATATATATATATATATATATATATATATATATATATATATATATATAAATACACGTATATATAGATGTATATACACATATACACATATAAAGATATTAATACTTATAGATATGTACAAGAAGAGAATATATAGAGGGTGCACAGCATATCAAACAGTCATTATTCCTACATTTGCCACCTTTTAAAATGGTCAGTGTTGGATTCATTCCTACAAATGAGAACTATTGCATGAAACATATACCCACACACAATGCAAAGGACATGACACCACACACAAGTTTGCATATACATTAAAGTTTATTTTTGTACTATTTAATTATTTATGCCATTTCTTATAGCAGTTAGGTATTTGAAATACATAATAACTGATTAATGCAAGTCTCAAACAAAACATTTGATACAGTAATGTGAAAAACATAACATACTTTGCTGTCCAGGCTAAGGTCTTCAAGTAGTACAACACTAAAAAAAACACTTGCCTTGAAGATAAGAAATAATCAGCACTGAATTACAGACGTAGTTCAGCAGCCTCCAATTACTCTCTGTACTCAACCCCTGGGGGGAAAGTATTAGTTGTCACAATGTAAATGTATCTGTATATAACAATGCTTAACGTAAAACGTCACTATCACACTGACAAACAGAACTGTGTGGAATACAGTAAGCTGTAGCCCACCACTGTTCCCATGGTGAAGTGTATAAAAATGTACAGCCATATACCTCAATGTTTCTTAACACTGATATCTCTCACATGTTGTAACAGCCTATGGTAAAAGCATTTATTACCCCTCCCCCATAAAATGTCTTACAAGGGCATATAACAGTGTTTTCCATAAATTGACCTCTGGACTGTACAAGGTCACACACATTTTGTCCAGCTGTTGCCCTCATATATATGGACCCTACCCCACAATTTGTGTGGGAGTCCACAACATCACTGGAATGATAGCAGGAATGCCAGCACTAAATAATGATAGGCCATTACCTAACAATCCCTTACTCATGACATCTGGACAAATCCTAGTATATATGTGGAGGACAGAGGCTGGAACACAGGGCCATATTTGCAATATTACTGTTATATACTGTGAAAGTTACTGATGTTATAAGATTGGTTGCAGCATACCCTTACTCAGGAACATGAAGTAAGAAACACAAATGGATGCTGCTATGTACTGATAGCAATCAACAGAGATAATGCCACTGATATGTCAGACACAAGACTTCTGTGATGAACAGACAAAACATAACAGCCAATCCTCTGGCCATCATGTGGATAGGCCCACAGTTGAGAGCTATGTAGAAAGACTGCATTCCATGCAAAACTAGCATGTACACACAAACCTTATAAAACCAGCAGTATTCAATGCATATAACAGCATATAACATCACACTGTCTGTAGGTCTGGAACCTTATAAAAACATGTACTTGGCCTGTGTCCACAAGTTCTGTTGTAAGAGGTATTGCTACCTGCTGTCTGTAACACTGCTGCCCACACACAGGAAGGATGTCATCCATACAGGAAAGGTAAAGGGACAACACCCACATGATGTAGTCATTTATAGTAGTGGGTTGCTATGACATTGGATATTGGAAGTACTACACAGCTGGCTGCATGCAATTAGCAAGTGGGTAACACCAACTGGTGCAGAGGCCATCATCTGATCATGAGCATCATCTACAAAAGCCATGCTGCAACCTATTCAAAACAGCTCGATCCCTGTAGTGGAGAGAGAGAAAGAGATAGAGAGAGAGATAGAGAAAAACAAAACAAAAAAACCCAGCAAAAACAGAAATAATACTAAAAAACAAAAATAATACTAAAAAAAAAAACAAACAAACAAGGGAGACATCCTGAAGTGCAACACAGAAAAGTGCATACCAATAAAGCAGGTATGTGAAACATGTCAGCATGTAACTGAATGTAGTACTTGGTCTGTAATAATGGGACAGATGATTTTCAAAGCTTGATATGTGCCATCAAGACTTGCTGTAATATTGTCCTGCTGAACAACTGCTATGGAAATAGCATCTGGCCCTGTGGGCATTGGGCCATACTTGTCAACTGTGCAGATCTGCACAGAATGACAAGATGTAAGCCATCATAGTGTTTTGTTCTGTTCCTACAAACATGTATATTTGTCTGGTAAATAGCTGAAGGTGGAAGTAATGAAATCATGATAGACACATGAGTGTCAGACCCCACCACCTTCAGAACAGTCATGCTAATGTGAAATGTATCATGCACAAACTTCATAGGTTTGTAATAGACCTATCTATAATCTGTCCCTATATACCCCCCCCTAATTTTAGGCCATGTCCACATGTGACTCTTTGTGTTGTAGCATGGCAGAACAGTGCAGCAGTTGAGGAAGGAGGTTCAGAGTGCGGACCTGATGTCTGAAGGCACTCTCTCTCTCTCTCTCTCTCTAGATATATATATATATATATATATATATATATATATATATAAAATCAGATCTATATATATATATATATATATATATATATATATATATATATATATATATATATATATATATATATATATATATATATATACAGACGTGTATGTGTACATATATACCGACACACATCCACCCACACACACACACACACACACACACACACACACACACACACACACACACACACACACACACACACACACATAGATATATACATATATATATATATATATATATATATATATATATATATATATATATATGGTATACATGGATTTGAGTGAATGACAGATAGCTGATCAGAAAACATTTGACAGCAGTTCTGCGAATGTGCAGAATTGCGAACACAATGTAGTCGAAATGCAAAATACCACCCCACCCCTTTTTGACCTATGGTAGCACTTGTTTAGGTAGTAGACTGGTCGGAAATGTCAAATTCCAAATTTTTTATGACATTCTGAGCATTCGACCCCTGGAGCTTCAACATATAGGTTCATGGAAACTGGGTTTTGTCCATCGTTCGCTCTGTCATATGAATGTAAAATATATATATATATATTTATATATATATATATATATATATATATATATATATATATATATAAAAATTTACATTTCCCCTACTTTTCAAGGACTGTGCTGCATATGTTTGAGAAGACATCACACATATCTGCAGCTCAAATGGCTTACTGGTAAATTGATGTGGCTATGGTGTGCAGGGTCCTGTGTTACACACTTGCAAAGGCTGATAATGTATTTGCTGGCCAGAACAAGAGCTGTTAGATACAGCGTGACTGAGGCACCTGTAAGCAGTTGTAAGTAGGTACGAAATTGACAGTCATGTATGGTGTGACATTTGTGTTGGTAACAGATTGCCCTTTCTGTGTTAAGGTGAGAGTGGCATGTTAGGGAAGGATACCAGGTATATATGGGGAGGTAGGTTGGCTCAGAAAACAGACATGATAGACAAGACAGCATACAGGGGTGATATATGACACATGTGGTGGGTAAACACCTTGGATAGGGATGGATGTTTTTTTTTTTTTTAGAAATTGGAAGCCCATGAGCCCCCAAATTGAAACTGTGGGACTGAGGTCCCCACCCATGGGCAGTTGCTACTGCACCTTCATGGCCCTAAAGGCGGCTGTGCTGGGGGCTGAGCAGGATGGGCATGCGGAACCTCTACATTTGTCAAGAGGGCCTCAATGCCATGTAGCAGATCCCACATTTCTCTGCAGAGCTCCCAAGGCACCAGACCCTGGACCTGACTTCAGGTTACAGGATCCTGTCTGTGCATGCTCCCAGGGGGGCAGGGTCCATCCCCTGAGGTGGTTCCACCAGAAGGTGGTGCAGGACCAGCAGGTGATGAGGTCCCGGGTTGGGTCCCAGACGTGCTGTGGCCTGGTACCATGGCCAGATGAGGTGGGAGAGGCGGTTCTGCTTGGAACAGCCTTCCCAAACATGATATTGTGTTGCAGTTTTAGAACATATGTGGATAGTAATAGTCAACACAATCCATGATTAGTTATAACAGCATGCATGCATATCCCCAGTAACCCAAAACACCAGATGTGGAACAGTTGCATAGCAAACAGAACACATGCATATATGGAACCACAGTGGCCATTATAATGGCATGCAAGTTACATTGTTAGCAACAGGCCACCAGTAAAAGTATTTCAACATGGAACATGAATAGCAACACATTTCAGTATTTCTTGCACAATAGGATATATGTCCCAACAGAAAGTTTGGTGTAAACATACCCATTGATGTGTGTTCAGATTAGTTATGCAGATATGGTGTGGGAGAGAGAGATATCAATTAATAGCTATGATATCCTTGCAGTATGAGGTCCTCAGACCTTTTTAACTGTTTATGTCTAGCAGGTACCATTTCAAGAGAGCAACTGCCGGCGTTCATCCCACAAAAGAACAACATTCTGATCAAATTCCTGCTGCATCACCATGGAACCCTTTTTGGGCGTATAGCCCATGACCTGCAGGAGAGGACTGCCCTGTGGAACGAGCTCATCCACTGGGTAAATGATGTTGGCCTGCATAACCGCAGTTATGAGCAGGTGCAACATCACTGCATTGATCTGCTCTGCCAGTTAGCCACAAGTGAGGGTCATGCCATCCATCCATCCCCCACTAACACATGTGGAGGAGCTCCTCCCCTGCCTTGGAGCTCCCACCTGCCAGCAAAGCCAAGAACCAGAAGATAGCATTGTGGAGGTTGGTGCTACCCACACAATGGATAAAGAGCATGCAGGTAAGGTCCCAGTGCACATTAGTAGGCCACTGTTGCTTATCCATCCTCATCTGTAAAGTATCTTCATGCATATGTCAGATAACATAGTCAGTCACTGCAGTGTAGTAATGAACAGATGTGCATAATTTGTAGTATTGTGGGTTTGTACCATTAATGTACTGAAATGCTGCTCCAACCCTGTACCAATGCCACAGGTGTGGCTACTGACATCACATCTCTCACACAACTATGTAGGTCCCTCTGATATACCTTTGGGGCAGCAGCCTGTAGCTGGTGAGTATGGACGTCTTATGTTCAGGTTTGCCAATACACCGGCCATGTTATGGCCATGGCATTTGCCATGCACACATTTAACACACCTACCCATAATGCATGCTGTACATGTTCACTTATTGTTGCTGTTAACTGCACTGCATCACAGTGGTGACCATGGTGGCATATCTGAAGGGTATGTAACAGTCCTGCAGTATAACTAACAACCTGTCAGTGCAAGATGTGTGAACAGAGATGAACATAATGTTGAGACACATGGCCTACAGTAGGGACATGTCTGAAACATTACCCTTATACAGTGGCTACAACAGTGAGTGTATATAGCAGTATTACTATGGCAACTGTTACAGATCTACGCAATGACATATCACAATACCACACTGCACAACATCTACAACCTGTAATGTGATCCTAACATGAGTAATGAATGTGTAAGATGGAATCCTATGTTAGGACAACAAATATGGGGAATACATACCTTAACAAACAATAGAAGCATATGTGTGCACACACTCCACATAACATATTGTGGAAGCAACTTTTGAGGTGCTGCAGCATTCACTCGTCTTGTGTATGCACCTTCCATCAAGTACGGGTTCTCAATGTCACATCAAGTAATGGTCTTCTGTCCAAGAAGTATGCCCATAACATTTGCCCACGCACCTGCAACACAGCCTGCCGTGGCTTGCACACATCTTACAAACCATGGAATGGATCCCATATCCAAAAGGTAGCACTCAGGAGTGGGAAACACAGCCTTACCTCACCATTGCATATACCATGGTAAGCAGTGCAGGCAAGCATGTATATGACGATGAAGTATGGGACACCCTTAGTGTAGAAAATAAACAGATGCCCAGCCAAGGCAGATGACAATGTATGTTGCAAACTGGTCATGGAGGCTGCCCCGACACATGCAGCAACACTGAAGACTTGCAAGAATGCCTAGCAAGTACTGTCTGTGCAGTACCTGTGTCGACTATTACCTGGACTCTGCATAAGTGTGGCTTATGGGTTAGGGTAATCAGATGGAAGAGTTGCTCCACAGGAGACATCATCCAGGGCTCAGAGGTGTGAGAAAGAGAGAGACAGACAGTGACAGGTAGATTTCCATCATGAGGCCTGTCCAACCCACTACACATCCAATTGGCCAATATCACATGATGTGCCAATGTCAATCACTGTAGACATTGCTTTTGGTAGCCCTCAGCTCTATAGTGTCTGCGATGCTTGTGATTGTGTAACATGATAGTACAAATCAGTATTCATCTAGCATTTGTATACTCAGTCCTGTCAAATGTAAAGTTGTGTGTGATTGAATGTTGTGTGTGTGTTTCCAGAGGAATGGTTTATGGCCCATTCCCACACACTCCATTGCCCATTGCCCATGTTAGCACTCGTGCTGATGTCAGTCACCTTGAAATAACCCTCTGATCAAGTCTTAGCCCCATAAGCTCTGTGGTGCTTGTGATAGCTGCGTAATGTTATAGTATAACATGCTAGTTAGATAGGAGTTCTAATACCAGACATGGCAACTGTAAAATTGTATGTGTGTAGAGATGAATGATTTTGAGGCCATTCACAGTCACTACACCTCCCATTGCTCTACTTTAGCAAGCCTGCTGATGCCAGTCATCTTGAAATATCCCTTTGGAAAAAGGCCAGCCCCATAAGCTCTGTGGCACTTGCCATAACTGTGTAATGCTATAGTGTAACATACTAGTTAGGTAGGAGTTCTAATCCCAGACATAGTAACTATGAAACTGTGTGTGTGTGTGTGTGTGTGTGTGTGTGTGTGTGTGTGTGTGTGTGTGTGTGTGTGTGTGTGTGTGCGTGTGTGCGTGTGTGCGTGTGCGTGTGTGTGTGTGTGTGTGTGTGTGTGTGCGTGCAGATGAATGATTTTGAGGCAATTCACAGTCACTGCATCTCCCATTGCCCTACTTTAGCAAGCCTGCTGATGTCAGTCAATAACTGTGTAATGTTATAGTGTAATATACTAGTTAGGTCGGAGCTCTAATCCCAGACATAGTAACTATGAAACTGTGTGAGTTTGTGTGTGTGTGTGTGTGTGTGTGTGTGTGTGTGTGTGTGTGTGTGTGTGTGTGTGTGTGTGTGTACAGATGAATGATTTTGAGGCCATTCACAGTCACTGCATCTCCCATTGCCCTACTTTAGCAAGCCTGCTGATGTCAGTCAACTTGAAATACCCCTTTGGACCATGGCCAGCCCCATAAGCTCCGAGGCACTTGCCATAACTGTGTAATGCTATAGTGTAACATACTAGTTAGGTAGGAGTTCTAATCCCAGACATGGCAACTGTGAAAATCTATGTGTGTGGAGTTTAATGATTTTGAGGCTATTCACAGTCACTACACCTCCCATTGCCCTACTTTAACAAACCTGCTAATGTCAGTCACCTTGAAATAACCCTTTGGGCAAGGGACAGCCCCATAAGCTCTGTGGTGCTTGTGATAACTGTGTAATGCTTAGTGTAACATACTAGTTAGGTAGGCGTTCTAATCGCAGACGTGAAACTATGTGTGTTGGTGTAAGAGAGTGTGTATATCTTTGATAATACCAGATATTATGGACATTCACTCTTACTACTCTCTCCTTACCCCTCCTTTAGCAATGCTGCTGATGTTAGTCACCTTCAAAGATACCTGTGGAGAGCTTTCCAACATGTAAGCTCCATGGCATGTGCCATAAATGCAGAACAATATAGTAGCAGTAAATACACAGGTATGGGTTTGAATCCCATATGTGGCAAGTGTTTGTGTGTGTACATATGTATGTGTGTGCCTCAAAGATGTTGGCCAAATTTACACGCAGTACACATCTCAGAGCCTGACTTTAGCAGTCCTGCAGGTATCATCCACCTTAGAAGGACCTATTGCCAACTTTAAACCATGTCAGGTCAGTGGTGCATGTGGTAAATGCGTAGCATAATGATCTGTAAAAATTGTTAGATAGACTTTGAACCTCACCCCTGGCGAATGTAAATGTGTGCTTAGGGTAAAACTATTTTTGGGATCTCTCACCCACTACATCACCCACTGCCAGCGTTTTCAAGGGCTGATGATGTTCCTCACCTTAGACATACCTTGGGAAAACATCCATCCTATAAGCTTCATGGTGCATGCAATAACTGTGGTACACTATAGTAACAATACATATCTAGGTAGGGGTTTGAATCTCAGTACCAGCAAGTGAGTGTGTCATCGGTATCCTGTGTGGAAGTTGCTGTGATTGTGTAATAACACAATCCATTGTGAGGTGGATTTTGGTAAATTATTATGTTGTGGACCTAGTATGTGTCACAATGTCCACCTTAGAAGGACAACATATGTCAAATACCAGAGAGGCTGGTATAGACAGTCCATAGCCCTACATGTGACATTATGGATTGGTGTGCAATATAGGCAACCATTCTATTACTCAGAGAACACTCTCTGCCCATGTCTCATGCACAAACAGACTTGGCTAGGCAAAACCACTATATTGGCAGTTCTATGCATATTGCCTCACACATAGTAACCACAGTGTGATTACAGTGGACTACATGCATCTTGACCACAACAATGCCACTGACATCAGAAAGCACTGTGATGTGTTACATCTCCTGACTGTGTGTTATCCAGCAAGTAAAAGGACATGGCACCCTGTTCCATCCCCGCAGTAGGCAAATAAATGCTTACAGTGGCCCTTTTCCTATGTTCTGCACTGGACACCGGCAACAACTGTAGAGTCTGCAAATGTAACCCACAAAGGGAATACCATGCCTTATACACATGCCCTGTATGGACAGATGCCACTAACTCCACTGAATACCTTTATCGTGCTGTCATTGTAGGTGCAAGCACAACCTCAGTTCCATAGAAAGGTCTCACCAAATGAGGTCAGGAATGTTACATCAGAAGACAACAATCTGTCCACACAAAATGCCCCAGAGACCTCAAGTACACTTTCACAAGTCAACGAACATGCATGTGGGACATGTGCACAACCCAGACACTGTCCATGTTATGGAATATAGATCATTTACATGGGAAGCAGTGCACATCATTGGGCACCCACAATAGTAACCCAGATGAGTGGATGGTGAATACAATACCAACACCTGGGGACCAATCCAGGGACTACACCCCTGAGCCACACTGGAGACTATTGTCATGTGGCCTAATGCCAAGGTATTCCCTTTGCCTAGCCTTGTACAGCCTTCAGGCCCATTCACCTACTACACACCTGTGGAGCAATCAACCCATGCGTCTCAGTATTGGCAAGTGTGTGTGTGTGTGTGTGTGTGTGTGTGTGTGTGTGTGTGTGTGTGTGTGTGTGGAGATTAATGATTTTGAAGGCATTCACAGTCACTAAACCTCCCATTGCCCTACTTTAGCATGCCTGCCGATGTCATTCACTTTGAAATAACCCTTTTGCCACGTTTCAGCCGTATAGGTTCTGTGGCACTTGCGATAACTGCATAATACTGTAGTGTAGCAAACTAGCTAGGTAGGAGTTCTAATCCTGACCTTGCCAACTGTGATAATGTGTGTGCTTACCTGAAAGAGAGTGTGTGTGTGTCTTCATTGACACCTGCTTTTGTGGACATTCACACTTACTGCACTTACTTTACCACTCCTTTAACACTGTTGCTGATGTTACTCACCTTCAAAGATACCTTTTGATAGTTTTCCAACTGGCAAGTTCCGTGGCTCATGCAATAACTGCACAACACTGTAATAGCAATATATAGTCCGATAGGGGTTTGAATCTCAATACTGGTATGTGTGTGTCATCAGTATCCTTTTGGGGAGATTGTGTAATGAGAGGATCCATTGCAGTGTGGGTTTTGCTACATCATTATATTGAGGACATATATATCCCAATATCCACATTACAAGACCAACAGTTTTCAAACACTGTAGAGGTTGTTGTAGACAATTCTCAGCCATAAATGTGTACAGCCATGTGCAATTACTATGTGACAGTATGGATTAGTAAACAATATAGGCAACCGTTATAATACCCAGCTACCACTCTCCACCCACAGATCATACACAAACACACTTGGCTCTTACTCTCTTACTCCCTTCCATTCTTACTTTGTCTCTATCTGTCTCTCTCTCTCTCTCTCTCTCTCTCTCTCTCCCTCTCTGGTGGATGTGGAAAAGTACATCTGTTTAGCATAGGCAGCAGCTTGAGTTTTGTAAGTAATGCTCATGATCAGCTGACGGCCTATGCATGAATTGCAGTCCCCCATTTGCTAATTGCATGGGGAACAGCTGTGGTATCATTCCTATAGCCAACTGCATGGAAACACACTCCTATAACTAAGTACTTCATGGGGGTGTTGGCCCTTTTCCTTCACTGTGAGCAGGACTTCATGTGGGTGTTTGACAAACAGCATCACAGAGGGTAGTTGGAAATACCTCTTACAACATGCACTGTGGAGACAGGTCAACAAACAGGAGGGGGATATTCCAGACATGGGGACAGAATGTAATTATTGCTGTTCTACATTTGAAGTAATGTTGGTTTAACAGGGTTTGTGTGCATATGGCTGTTCTACATGATTTAAAGTCTGGCATGACAGTGTTATGTGCTTGAGGAAACTATAAAACCAAAATGGCACTAGGTGTAAAAAAAAAAAAAAAAAATGTGACAGCATAGGAACAACTCCAACACTCCAAAATAGCGTAACGAAATTTAATCAATGCTTTTGTTAAAAATTAAAGTGTTGATTAAATTTTGTTACGCTATTTTGGAGTCTTGCAGTTGTTCCTCTGCTGTCACAGTGTGTTTTTGTTTTTTTTTTGGTTGAGGAAACTCTCACCTGTAGGGCTATTTGCATACTG
This sequence comes from Protopterus annectens, assembly GCF_019279795.1. Lineage (NCBI taxonomy): Eukaryota > Metazoa > Chordata > Ceratodontiformes > Protopteridae > Protopterus > Protopterus annectens. Next base: position 227,064,777 of record NC_056729.1, on the reverse strand, counting down.
GCCAGAGTTTGGAGTCTTACATGTGGTGTGTTACTCACACATTTTCTGTCTTTAGAAATTCAGTAGCATACTCTCATGATTACAGTCAGTAAATGGTGACATCCATGTGAGTTAGTGACTTCATATCCCTCAGAAGAGATATGTCACAACAAACCCTTTTACACCAGGAATTTTCTCAGTTTATCACAGCAATATGTCAATATTGGCCCTGTGTTTGTGCCTCTGTCCCCCAAGTCTGTCACCCCTTGTCCATATGTCATGCAGTAAGAGGTGCATATGTACAGTATATCATTATTTACTGGCATCATACCTGATAACTAGCCAGTGAGATATCAGATTGCTAGACATGTTATGTATAAAAACCTGGATATTCTGCTGTAGTCTGCACAGCAGTGAGGTCTGTGTGCTTATGGTGATTGTTAACAAAGTGTGTATTGTGAATATGTTACGTGGCCTGGGTACAGACTGTTGTAGATGTCATTGTTCCTGGTTCTGTTCTATCTGACGTTGCATGCTGCTCCAGTTTATAGTACCCTGTCAGCATATATGTTTGTAAGGCCAGACTGACACATGTCCCATACCACAGTCAGGCATTAGACTACGCTGTGTATTGAGTCAGTATATGTAGGGTTAGTGTGTGAGTGGCACATATGAGGATGGTTTTGTTCACACAGTCCATATACTGTACTATGACTTATGCTTACCATAATGTGACTGTGACTGTGTTGAGATTGGTTGTGGGTATGCACTTTCACACTGGTGTCTGTTACTCCATGCTGTTACATACCTGTAATGTCTGCTATATTTGCAAGTACATGTGTATTCTCCATAGGAAACTTGGGTCAGTGTTGTGGCAGTATGCCTGTAGTATGCACAGTGCTTTGTGACATGCCTAGAAGCTCAGTGTATATACCTAGGGTGATGGTATGCCCAGCTATTTGTCAGATGTACTGTTGCCTGGCCACCATAAGTGTTGTGTATCTCTGAAAAAGCAGTGGGATGCTGTGAAGATGTATGTCACTAATTAGTGGGAAGTATGTGGGCTTGGGACCTCTGCTCCTCTGGTTAATATGTGTTAGGACAGACAGGAGTGTCTGAATGCATCAACTGTGTGAGCTTATCTATTCCAGTATTTTTGTGATATCCCCATTGACATGGCTGTAAACATCCACTTTGTCAGGCTTCGTCCACACGTGTTGCACTAAGGAGTTCTCTGCATACCTCTAGACTGACCAGATTGTGTCAGACTGTCCACGTTTATTGGTCATATTTCTGCTGTACTCAACAGGATCGTTACTGTGATTTGTGTGTTACTTCACTATGATGATCTTATGATGTCTGTCAGTAACTGATGGTGTACATGTCAGTATCAGAAGTGACTTCCCACACAACATGTTGATGACACAACCCCTCTTACTATAGCAACATTCTACATTTATACCTGCAATACTTACATTACATCCCCTTGCACTAAGAGGTTGTGACTATTGCTAGGCTACTGAGGTATGACTCCATTACATGTTATGGGCATATGGTATTTATATATATATATATATATATATATATATATATATATATATATATATATATATATATATATGTATATATATATATATGCATATATCTATATATATATATATATATATATATATATATGCATATATATATATATATATATATATATATATATATATATATATATATATATATATATATATTTTTTTAATTTATTTATTTATTTTATTTTATTTTACATTTGTTGACTGGGATAGTCCGACTGGATGTATGTCCATTTTCAGCAGAGGCCCGGGGAAGAAAAGCTCCACATTAAGACAATTTACAAGACAGAAATCTTGACCATATACAATACAGATAATGTCAGACAGGTAAAACATTTCAAATACAGGAACATTTATATAGTACTGTTACAGTAACATACCAACAGAAATTAAACATTTTGAGTAAAATGATTAATAAAACATTTTTTTAGGGTAGCATTGTTTATAACGTTTACCAAACCTTAGGAGGTGAGCTAGTACAGTAGGAATTAAGAGAGAATATCAGAGCACCTGAAATAGCATATTAAAGATAGATAGTAAAGAATGGTCCTGCTAGGGGAGAAAGTGTCAGTCAGGATTTCTGCATGGGCAAAGTCATTGGGCTTTAAGGAAGATTTTTAATTGCTTCCTGAAAAGTGGGGTAGAAGAAAGGGCTGTTAGTTCAGTTGGAAGAGTGTTCCAAGAATTACCAATAGAGTTTGAGAACAAGCTATGTCCAGATTTGTTGTTGGACTTTAGGGTAGCTACTAGTACCTTACTAGCTGATTGAAGGGTTGTTAGATTTTTATATGGGCAGATAAGGGTACAGAGTATGGGTGTATCTGTGAGATGGTGTAAGATCTTGTGTATAGTAGTAAGTTGCTGGAAAAGAATCTGGCTTTGCAATTCCAGCCATCCTAGCAATTTAAGATTTTGGCAGTGGTGAGTTCGAAAAGTGGCCCTAGTGCAAATCTAGCTATGTTATTATAGGCTGTTTCCAACTTATGAAGATTATTTTTGGATAAGTTGGTATAGATTGGGGATGCATAGAGAAGGGTGGAGATTAAGTGAGTTTGGGCAATAGCAGTCCTAGCTAGAGGTGTGAGACAGGGCTTAAGTCTGTAGAGGAAACCAAGTTTTTAATTAATTGATTTAATGGTTAGGTTGATATGTGTGTCGAAGTTTAGATTATGATCAATTGTTACACCTAAAAGTTTGGTGGTTGTGTCTGAAGTTATTACAGCACCATTATTAGATGCAACTGTGAAGTTGATAGCAGGAGACTTCTGAGTGGGAGAGAATAGTACCAATTTCGTTTTTTTGGGGTTAAGGAGGAGACAGTGTTCATGGAACCAGTTTTCAACTAAGGTAAAAACTGCTTGGGTACTCGAATGAAAGCAGGCGAGGAGGCTGAACATATTAATGTCAAGTTGTCGGCATATTGTATGCAGGTGGTTTGTTGAAGGGAGATTTTCAGATCATTTATGAAAATAGTGAAGAGGAGGGGTCCCAGAATAGAGCCTTGTGGGACTCCAAGAGTTATAGGAAGAAGAGTAGCTAGTTTATTTTCCCAGAGGACTGCTTTTTGTCTATTTCCTAGATAGGACTTGAACCAATTAACTGTCTGGGTATCTAGTGAAAGTGATTTGAGTGAGTTTAACAGTAATTGATAATTAACCATATCAAATGCTTTTGCGAGGTCATTAAAGAGGGCTGAGGACAGTAAGCTGTTGTTACGATTTTTATTAATGCAGTCAGAAAAGTATAGAAGAACAGTTGTAGTACTAGGGGAATGCCTAAATCCATGCTGACAGTCAACTAGCAGGTGGTTTTGGAGGAGATGATCAAGTAGCTGACAGTGAATACATCTCTCCATAATTTTTGCTAAGGGGGAAAGTAGGGCTATGGGGCAGAAGTTTGAGAGTTCATTTGAGTTCCCACCCTTATGCAGTGGGATAATATATGAGACTTTCCAGAGGGATGGGATGGAACTTTCTGTAATGGTTATGTTAATTAAGATGGAAAAAGGGTAGACAAGCACTACAGCTGCCATTTGAAGGTATTCAGCTGGGAGGAGGTGAGCTGATGGGGTGCATGGTTTAAGCTTAAGAAGTAGGGAGTGTATGAGAGATTTTGGGACAGGCTGCAGTTGTAATACTTTGGGTAGGGTGGTTGGCAAGGATGAGTCATTGATTGGCATGGATGAGTTAGTGGTGGTAACAGGTGGTAAGCTATTTGCTAAAGATTGAACAGTTTCTGAAAAAAAATTGTTAAAAATATCAGAAATGTGGTTGGGAGAATTATGAGTCAAGTTAAAGGGGATAGGTGTTTTGGCTTGTCCAGGATGGAGTAATTTATTTAATCATGACCAGCATTGTTGTGGGTTTAGATATTGGGTTTGTTGGAATTTAAGGTAATAGTTTTTTTATCGAGGAATATTGATTTTTTAGTGGCATTCCTGAGCTTTCTAAAGTTTAAATGATCAATAGGGTCTTTGGTACTTCTCCATATATTCCAGATTGTATTTCTCAGTCTCATTTTTTGCCTTGTCTCATTTGAGAGAAAGGGAGCAGGTTTGTTCCTAATTTTAATAGTACGAGAGGGGGCATGGTACTCAAGGATTTTTAGGAATGTATTGTTAAAAAAAGAGACTGCTTCATTGAGAGGTAGATAATTTAGGTGTGACCAATTGCAGGCTTTTAGCTCTGCTTGAAAGTCACCTAGGTGCAGGTTCTTTTTGTTCCAGGTGGTTCTAAAGTTTAGTTGAGTGGGAATGGTGATCTTTTGCCTAGTTATAAAGGTAAGAGAGTGGTCACTAAAATCATCAGGAAGTATGCCTATTTTGTAAGACTGGGGGTTATTGTTGACTAGTATCCAGTCTAACATAGTTTGTTTTTTGCTGGGTTTATGGGTTCTTGTAGGGTCGGTGATAGTTTGATAGAAGCCATAGAGATTAATGTGAGATGTAGGTTTGTCAGAAATACAACAGTTCCAGTCAATATTAAAGTCTCCAAGGAGAATGGTTTCTTGTGGGAATGATGTGGAAAGCCAGTTAAGGATATTTTCAAGAGTACTTATGTTGTTGCCTCGGGGGAAGTAAGAGCAAATGATGTATATAGATTTATTAGCATTAATTTGGAGCTTAGATATTAAGATTTCAGCATTGCTAGGTGAGGGAGGTTGAGTGTTTAGTGAGGTTACCTGTAGTTCAGATTTAAACAATATCGCTACCCCGCACCCTTTTTGTTAGGATGGTCAT
>NC_056729.1:227049980-227057480 GCF_019279795.1 Protopterus annectens | reverse complement strand
TGATCTGATATGTGGATATTAACTGTAGACTACTATGTGTATCGGACATGTCATTGAGAGCTGCTGTCATGTTGTAATGGCATACCTATTAGTGTTATTAATCTGTCAAAACATTCATCCTAATGCATAACCTGCTGGCTAGCTGATTTCTGTCTGTCCTGTGTACAGATGTGCAGATGTTAGGTATCCATCTTGGCTGCTTACAGGCAATTGATGCTTGACTGACACTGGCATGTCTGCCCAGCTGTGTTATTAATGCCACAGCTAGGAAATCCCACCCTGTATGCATCATATGCCATGGATACATCAAGTAGACTACCTCAGTCAACAGAACATGCTTGGGTACAGGTCTTCAACCCAGACACTGGCCATGTTATGTAATATATGTTGCATACATGTCAGTTGGAGCACCTCACTGCCCCTCTGCAAGAGAAAACCAGATGATTGGATGTTGCATTTAACTGTCTCCCTGGGGATCACTCAATTAGCATCAGTTGATAGGTGGCCTGCTGAGAAATGTCAGGTGGCATGATAAAAGTGCACCCACATCCTCTACTCTTCTCATCTCTCCATGGACATTAGCCTGGTACACACCTAGGAACACCTGCACCTATGGACCCCAGTACTGACAAATGTGTCAGTTTGCATTACTGAGAATAACAGTGTCTGTGTGTTTGTAAACTTGTGGATGATATTACTCTGAGGTCCTTCTCACCTACTACACCCCCCATTGCCATAGTTAGAAATGTCTGCTGTTGTAATTAACATTAAATGTATCTTGTTACACTCATCACCCTATGGGCTACCTGGAGTTTGTAGTACCAGCATAACACTGCTGTTCAAATGGGTAGATAGGCATGGATTACCCTCTGAGTCCTGGCAAGTGTGTGTATGTGTGTGTGTGTGTGTGTGTGTGTATATTTGTTGGATACAGCATTCTGAGACCACATTCTCAAAATACAATGCACCTTTCCATACAGTATAAGGGATAGTGATGTTGCTTACACTAGGAGAGCCATAACAAACCCATGCTATCCATGTGGCATGTGCAATAGATGCATATCCCTGTAGTAGCACCACTGATTAGATAGACAAGGGGTTGTTTTGCAGTCCTGGTCAATGTGTGATTGTGGGTATGTCAGAGCATTATCATGGGTTTCAGTGAGTAAAATGTCCAGTGTGGGATGTGGGTGCTGGGTATACTGTCTTTACACTATGGTACCCCCAGTACATGTCCAAAGGTGCACTGTATGAGGACCACTGTCACCATCAACCATATAGGTAACTGATTACATTATCCAGCCCAATGATGCATGTGCTGTGTGCAAATTATCTGTAACAGAATGGAGTCACTGACAAGGTAGTTAGCACTGATAAGCCCAGGTCTCTCAGATGTGCGTATGACTGTTATGTGTTTGTCAATGTGTATATGACAGTATGTCATATTATGTATTGTTCATTAGCATGCAGTACACCCCCCATTACCATACTGTACAAGGCCTGTTGATGTTCTTCAATTAATAAGAAACTCGGGACACACCTCATCCTAAAAGCTAGGTGGTGTGTGCAATTAAGGCCAAACACATTACTAGCAATAAGTATCTAGGCAGGGGTTCTACTCTCAGTGTTGCCAAGTAAGTGTGTGTGTATGTGAAGGGATCAACTTCAATTTGCAGAAAATACATGTTCCAGGAAGTCATTTGTCTGAGAACTGACTGGCAAATGCTAACATTTCAAAGGAATCATATTGTGGAAATTCATTCCATTAAAACTAGTAGTAGATGTGTAAATTCCCTCTTCCCCACTTTACAGCTGTACAGCGATACTGGAGTTGGTATATATAATTGGATGCAGATGTTGTGGGCACAGCCACCCTCATTAGGGTTATTGTTGTGTGTATCCCCCTGCTTAGTCTGCTGTAATATTGTACAATGTATGTTAATAGGTTAAGTAGTTGTTAATCAGACTATGTGTGGTTCTATTCCACCCCACACTTTCCACAGTGGAGGGCTGTGTCACCCACAACGGCAAACCTATATTTACCAACTACAGGATTGCACTACATTGGGCAAGAGGACATATACCCTGCCAATACCATCATCAATGACATTAAACTGACAGACTGATTATTTACTGATATGATGTTCTGCATATTTTGTCTTGGTAGAATTACATCGGCCAAAATGAGTTCACTGCAAAATTAAGTACATCCATGTGTACAGTATTCTCTGTGTATTGCATCAACTCCAAAGCCTTTGTGTGTGTGTGTGTGTGTGTGTGTGTGTGTGTGTGTGTGATTCACAAACATTTGGTGTGTGCCACCCAGTACACTTACCATTGTCTGCTGTAGAAGAACTGCTGACATCAGCCACCATGCACTCACCTATATACACCCCTCAGATCTATCACACATGTGGCACATGCAGTAACTGTTAAGCAGACCTGTTACTTGTGTTCAGCTGTACCCAGGATATGACACAGTCAATGTGTCACCACAGTGCCATACCACTTGTAGGAAACAACATCAGAAAAGCATCCTGCTGACACATAGCCACCTACAACACAAACTGAATACATTATGGAGACTAGAATCAGTCAGTGTTAATAACAGCTGTAACACATCACATCACAACATCACAGCTACACATCCTGACATGTAAGCATTAAACTTTCCAGCTGAAAATATGTTACACAGAATTACATTGCTAAACCTTAGTACATTCACTTTGTGCATCAGAACTATATTAGCATGTCCCTGAATCGATGGTATGGAAGACAGGGATGTGGCACAGGTATCATCATATGCACAGTGTTGTGGGTTTGCCAGAGACCTAGGCTGAGCCATTTGGTTGACATTATGTGTGTGTTGGGGGTTCTTTATCAATTGGGCTGTACAGATGTGGTGTGTGTAGGTATGGAGATGCCCTAGCTGTATTGGTGATGTGTGTGTGTGTGTGTGTGTGTGTGTGTGTGTGTATGTATGCACAAAGTTCTGCCATGTTGCTGCCCTATACAGAGGGTTGTTGGACAGCTGCAGACCATACATGGCAGGGTGTAGAGTTCACCATGTCCAGCTATGGATATAACAACTGTGCCTGCCAGGGGTTCCATGGAAACTACCAGGTAGAAGCCCAGATATGCTACTCTCCCCGATGATGACAAATGTTAGCTGGATCCATGTCCCTTTGGGACCGGCCAGGACCATGTGCACATGGCCTGCTGTGTTGTGGTGTGGACAGTACCCCCCTGCAGTGCTGGTGCTGGTACTGCCACTATGGGGGTGGCTGTGACTTGTTGCACATCCATGTAGACATCCACCTGTTGGTGTTGCTGACCTACATCCACGTGGCTGTCACCTTACTCCCACCATATGCTCTAACACAGACACTGCACATTTGAGGATTCCCATCTCACCCAATCATCTATCCAGGACCTCTGCAAAATAACAGTGGGCATCTGCAAGGTCACGGATATTGTCAGGTACAGCAGAATGATTAGCCCTCTGGACCCTCAGACTCCAGAGGGTTACTCATTCTGTTGTAGTTGAGTAGCCCTATAGAGCTTGTGCCTCCATGATGGACCAAAAATGCATCTGGTGACACCTGCTGTGACACTTCTGCCAGGGGCATGATGGCCAGCAGCCCTCCCATGAGCACTCCTGTACATCTGCCTTTGTGGTACCTCACCGGTCATCCAGCTATGGCTGCTGTGTACAGACACACTTACCATAGTCACCACACTGTCCTGTCCTATGCCACCACCCGCCAACTGTCCCTCATCTATGGCCACTGGTGATGATGTATGCATAGACATTGTGACTGTGTGTGGGGATGGGGTGGATAAAAGTGGGATGTCAACCGTTGGTACAGCTTCAGCCCCTGACAACCCTGCCTGTGCCTCACCATACCTATCATCTTTGTCAGAGTCTGTATGAAAACTAACATCAGTTTGCTGCAGGAGGGACCCTGACATACCTTGACCACCTGTGAGGGGAAAACAAAAAAAAAAAATTAAGACCTGTATGTCATTGCTTACCTCTACACACATACACACGTATAGGTGAGGTGGCACAAAGATATTACACAGACCTCTCATTACCCAACAGTCAACATGCATGACATATGGCAGTCAACAACATGCACTGCAGCTATACTCAATCATTGTTACCAACATTATACATCTCTGTGATACATGAGTTGTGTTAGTAGGTAATGCCCCTTCCCCTGGAACACACTGCACCCATGTACACAGTATTGCTGTGCACATGTTCAGTACCCTGGCATGTACTGTGCACCATACTTCACGAGTGTACACACCATTGCTGAATGTGTATATGTGTGGCAGCTATGTCTGCTGTGTTGCTCACAACCCCTATGTGTTTGTCTGACACATACCTGGGATGATATGAGGACAGATCTCAGTAGTGAATGCCTGACCTCTGATTTGCAGATCTCATCACCATCAGTGCATGTATGAGCACAAAAATCCTATTACATGGACAACCTTCAAAGATTACTATGGCTATGAGGAGTGTACACACTCTTGTTGACATGCCAGCCTCTTCCATGATATGCATTGGGGCCATGATACTGCATATGTTAACATTACACACACCTGATATCTGATAAAAATCAACGAGCAAGTGGAAAAATCAGCAAACTTGTAAAAGTAGAAAACCACTGTACCAAGCACAAATAAATCCTGATCCTGGAAAGTATATAAATGCTTTTATTCCAAAAGCAGCCACAAAGACACTTCAACACTCCAGATAAACGCTGATCACAAGAAAATACACTCCATAGTGGAGTGTATTTTCTTGTGATCAGCGTTTATCTGGAGTGTTGAAGTGTCTTTGTGGCTGCTTTTGGAATAAAAGCATTTATATACTTTCCAGGATCAGGATTTATTTGTGCTTGGTACAGTGGTTTTCTACTTTTACACACCTGATATCTGACATATGATCTGTGCAATCAAATGCAGTATCAAACAAATGTGTTAGCTGTGCACATTCTGATCGAGATGCATACAATATGTGCATTGCATAAGTGTGCATACCCTTAACATGATGGGTTGTGGCAGCACCTGTTAAGTGAACTACAGCAGTCACTATTCCTGGAAGGGGTATACTAGAATGGCCCATCTTCACTTGCCTTTATTTGGTCACTCCACCCTAAAAATGTCCCCCAACTCTGCCAGATTGCAAGGTCAGCTCATGTGCACAGTCCTTGGAGGTCAGACAGTGCCCTCAATATTGCTGTGTAGTCCGGGTTATGTCTGGCACAATTCATGACCTTGACTGTATTTAGATATAGCCATTCTTAGTGAGCTTTGTATGTAGCTGCGGTGGTGGTGCTGCGGTAGCGTTGTCGCCTCACAGTAAGACGTTGTCTTGTTCAATTCTCAGCTAAATCGTCTTCTGTGTGGAGACATGTGTGAATGGGTGTACCTTCGTTGAAGGTTGTGCGTCAGGCCTGGCAAAAATCTACTGCCAATCATTAGCGGACCGGAGTTCCGCTGTGGTGACTCCTAACTGGGAAAAGCCGAAAGACACAACATACAACAAGTGAGCTTTGTATGTATGCTTCAGTTCACTGTTGTGTTTTAGGATGACACCCCTCCTCATCTTCAACCTTATTGCAGATGCTTGACAACTATGGGCCACACATGAGTGTCATTTTGCAGTGTTCCAAATTTAGAACACCATGTCTACCAGCCTAGTTCCTGATAATGAACAGCAAACCTAAAGGTGTACACTGGCACCAGCAAGGTAAAGATGGGGATGGTGGGCCTGAGGTGGAGTGAGGTTCTGCTTGTGCACCACATGTATCTTTATTAATGCTGTCTGTAGGCTTCCGCCTTGGTCTCAGTACACCATTACACACTGCAACACATACCTTTGGGAGACTTGATGTTACGCATATGCTACCTGTAGAGTGCCCTGGATGATGTTTCCTGTGGAACAACTCTTCCATCTGATTACCCTAACCCATAGGCCACACTTATGCAGATTTCAGGTGATTGTTGACACAGGTACTGCACAGGCAGTACTTGCTAGACCTTCCTGCAGATCACACAGTGTTGCTGTATGTTTCTGGCCAGCCTCCATGACCAGTTTGCAACATGTGCTGTCATCTGTCTTGGAATGGCATCTGTTTATTTTCTACAGTAATGTTGTCCCATACTTCATAGTCACATACATAACTGTTTGCACTGTTTGCCATGGTATATGCAATGGTGAGATAAGGCTACTTCTCCCACTCCTGCGTGCCACCTGTTGGATATGGGATCCATTTTATGGTTTGTAAGATGTGTGCAAGCCACGGCTGCCTCTCTTGCAGGTGAGTGGGAAAATGTCACAGACATACTTCTTGGACAGCAGACCATTACTTGGTGTGACATTGAGGCCCTGTACTTGATGGAAGGTGTGTACTCAAGAAGAGTGAATGCTGTCAGTACCTCAAAAGCTGCTTCCACAATATGTTATTTGGAGTGTGTGCACATATAACCTTCCAGTGTTTGTTAAGGTATGTATTCCCCATATTTATTGTCCTAACATAGGACTCTATATTACATATTCATTGCTCATGTTAGGATCACATTACAGGTTGTAAAAGGTGTGGAATGCGGTATTGTGATATGCAGTTGTGTAGATCTATAACAGTTGCCATTGTAATAGTGGTGTATACACTGTTGTAGCTACTGTATAAGGGTGATGTTTCAGACATGTCCCTACTGTAGGCCATTTGTCCCACCATTATGTTCATCTCTGTCCACACATCTTGCACTGACAGGTTGTTAGGTATGCTGCAGGACTCCTACATACCCTTCAGATATTCCACCATGGTGACCACTGTGATGCAGTGCAGTTAACAGAAACAATAGTTGAACATGTACAGCATGCATTATGGGTAGGTGTGTTAAATGTGTGCATGGCAAATACCATGGCCATAACATGGCCAGTGTATTGGCAAACCTGAACAAAACGACTCCATACTCACCAGCTACAGGCTGCTGCCGCAGTTGTATACAAGAGGGACCTACATAGTTGTGTGAGAGATGTAATGCTAGTAGCCACACCTGTGGCACTGGTACAAGGTGGGAGTAGCATTTCAGTATATCAACAGTACAAACCCAGAATACTAGAGATTATGCACATCTTTTCATTACTACACTGCAGCAACAGACTATGTTATCTGACATACGCAAGAAGACACTTTACAGATGAAGATGGATAACAACAGTGTCTACTAAGGTGCCCTGGGGCCTTATCTGTATGCTCCTCATCCATTGTGTGGGTATCACCTACCTCCACAATGCTATCTTCAGGTTCCTGCCAGTGGGTGCCCCAAGGCTGGTGAGGAGCTCCTTTGCATGTGTCAGTGAGGGCTGGATGGCATGACCCCCACCTGTGGCTAGCTGATCCCTCCTAACAGCAGCAGCACGCTGACAGGCATGGCAGATGAGATCAGTGCAACAATGTCCCACCTGCTTATAACTGCA
>NC_056729.1:226879980-227047480 GCF_019279795.1 Protopterus annectens | reverse complement strand
TGCTGGCAATTCTGCTATCATTCAAGTGATGTTGTGGACTCCAACACAAATTGTGGGGTAGAGTCCATATATATGAGGACTACAGCTGGACAAAACATGTTTGACCCTATACAGTCCAGAGGTCAGTGTATGGAGAACACTGTTATATGCCTTTGTAAGACATCTTAACGGGGAGGGGTATTAAATGTTTTTAACCTAGGCTGTTACAAGGTGTGAAGGATATCAGTAATAAGAAACATTAAGGTATATGGCTGTACATTTTCATATGTTTCACCATGGGAACAATGGTAGGCTACAGCTTACTGTCTTACACACAGTTCTGTTTGTCAGTGTGATAGTGATGTTTTAAGTTAAGCGTTGTTATGCAACAGATACATTTACATTGTGACAACTAATACTTTTCCCCCTAGGGGTTGAGAGCAGAGTGTAATTGGAGGCTGCTGAACTACACCTGTAATTAAGTGCTGATTGATTCTTATCTTCAAGGCAAGTGTGTTTTTTTTTTACTGTTGTGCTACTTGAAGGATTTAGCCTAGATAGCAAAGTATGTTATGTTTTGCAGATTATTGTATCATATGTTTTGTTTGAGAGTTGCATTAATCAGTTATGTATTTCAACCACCTAACTGCTCTAAGAAATGGCATAAACAACTACAATAGTACACAAATAAACATTTATATGTATGTAAACTTGTGTGTGGTGTCCTGTTCTTTGCATTGTGTGTGGGCATATGTTTCATGCAGTAATTCTGATTTGTAGGAAAGAATCAGACACTGGCCATTTGAAAAGGTGGCAACTGTAGGAATAATGACTGTTTGATATTCTGTGCACCCTCTATATATACTCTTTTTATATATATATTTAAGTATTTATATATTTATATGTGTATGTATGTATATACATATATATATATATATATATATATGTGTGTGTGTGTGTGTGTGTGTGTGTGTGTGTGTGTGTGTATATATATATATATATATATATATATGTGTGTGTGTGTGTGTGTGTGTGTGTGTGTGTGTGTGTGTGTGTATATATATATATATATATATATATATATATATATATATATATATATATATATGTGTGTGTGTGTGTGTGTGTGTATATGTATCATTGGAATGTGTAGTGCTTTCACATTGTACATTCCCAATGGTAGACTGACTGATCTGCATGATATGTTAAAGAAATCATCCTGACAGCTTACAGCGGAGATGGCTTACTGTTAACTTGTTGTGGCTATGTTGTGCAGAGTCCTGGGTTCAAGGCTTGCAAGTGCTGGTTATTGTGCTGCAAGGCAAATCAGTTGAGCTGTGGAGGAAGGGACAATGGCAATAATTACAAGAGATCCCTATTTTGGGCCCCTTCACCCCATTAACAGTGCCTTTGGTAAGATATTTTGCAGTGAGAGGTTCAGAGCGCGATTCAATGTGCAAATGCAGAATATATATATGGGATCGGTACTGATACCCGAAGGAACTTTACACTGAAGCACAAACAGCTGGGAATACTTCCGCAAAAGTGCTTTTTATCGAAAAAGCACTTTTGCGGAAGTATGCCTGCAGCTAGAGGGAGTCATGGGGGAATGACTGTTGTGGAGATCGTACTACGGTGCAGATAAGGGAATATTTCCTTTTCCTCATTGTAGTGCGATCTCAGAATGAGAATATAAAAGTAGGGGGTGTGGGGGGTGCAGGGGGGCTTGCCCCCCTGCAGAAAAGTAGATTTATTGTTTTGTTTTTTAAACGCACTTTAACAAAAGCGATTTTTCAGTGATAGCACTTTTGTTAAAGTGAGTTCGGTGATTGTGGATTCATACTATTGAACTTTCATTCAATAGTCCTAGATCCATATATATATATATATATATATATATTTATATATATATATATATATATATATATATATATATATATATATATATATATATATATATATATAGACATATATATATATATATATATATATATATATATATATATATATAGACATAGACATATATATATATATATATATATATATATATATAGACATAGACATATATATATATATATATATATATATATATATATATATATATATATATATACATATATATATATACATATATATATATATCTATAGACATAAATATAGACATGTATGTCTATATATATATATATATATATATATATATATATATATATATATATATATATACATACATTCATACATCTACATATATAAATACATTTTTCCAGTGGACATGTATGCAAAATGGACAGCTATGTATGGGGCGAAATTTTTTTGGGAACAGATTGCCCTTTTTTTTAAGGTGACAGTGGGATGTTGTGGAAGGATAGTAGGTATATTTGGGGAGGAAGGTTGGGTAGGAAGACAGAAAAGACAGCATACAGGGTGGTATATGACACATGTGGAGGGTAAACACCTTGGACGGGGAGGGGTGTTTAGAAATCAGAAGCCCATGAGCCCCCAATGGAAGCAGTGGGACTGAGCTCCCCACCCAATAACAGTCACCACTGCACCTTCACGGTCCTGAATGTGGCTGTGCTGGGGGTTGTGCAGGAGGGGCAGGCTGAATCTCTAAATGCACAATATGGCCCACAAGCTGTCGTAGCAGATCTACAAACTCCCTTCAAAGCTCGCTACGCACCAATCCCCAGACCTGAATTTTGGGAGACAGGATCCTGTCTGCGACCGATCCCTGGGGGCGATGAGCCTCATCCCCAGAGGCAGTTCCACCCAAAGGTTGTGCAGGACCAGTGGACGAGGAGGTCCCAAGGTGGATCCCAGACATGCTGGGACCCTGTGCCATGGCCAGATGAAGTGGGAGAGGTGGGCCCACTGGGACCGGCCTTCCCAAACATGCTATGGTGTTGCAGTTTTAAAACATATATGGGTTAGTAATAGTCAACACAATCCAGGATTATTTATAACAGCATGCATAGATATTCCCAATAACCCAAAACACCATACTTGGAACAGTTGCATAGCAAACAGAACACATGCATATATGGAACCACAGTGGCCATTACAATGGCATTCAGGTTACATTGATAGCAACAGGCCACCAATGATAGTATTTCAACATGGACCATAAATAGAAACACATTTCAATATTTATTGAACAATAGGACATATGTCCCAACAGTAGGTTTGGTGTAAACATACCCACTGATTTGTGTATTTAGATTATTGTTGCAGATACGGTGGGGGGGGGGGAGGTGTCAATTAACAACTTATATATCCTTGTAGTACTCACAACTTTAATGATCATTGCTCTAATCATTAAGGTACATATATTATTACAATACCCTATGACCTTGGTTTGGGCAGTGATATGTTTGTACACAGCGTATACTTCAACTGTCTTATAGCTAACTTCTACATCTCTTACCTGGTAGACCTGTGGAGGGAATGTTTGTTAACACTACCTGACTATTTCTACACATATTCCCAGATTCTGAGTTAATATTATGCACATACCTCTCAATCTCTTAATACAGACACTCTGGACAAAGCTTGACAACATGGGGGTACAAATAGGGATATATTTTGAATATTGCTCTCATAAACTTGGGGAGTTGCTAGAGTGACAGGATTTGTTTTAATATACATTTTCTGAAGGTTCTGATGTCTGAAAATCAAATGTTATGTCATTATTTAGTGACTACAATTCTGAGATTATCCCACTGATTTGCCAGGGGGACAGAGGAACAGGCACAAAATATGAGCCAATTATCTGGACATTCTGAAAGAAATCTGAGAGGTATGATTATGCATACAGCTTACTACCACTCCCAGGATTTGAACCATGGCTGTGTCTGCTAAAAATACAATTGTAATTTTCAGCAGAGTGTGCTATTTTGATATTGCTGTCTATCTCTTCAGTGTTTTCTGTCTAAGTCTCTTTTGGTTGTACAATCTGATCTTGTACCTACAACAGTCTTATACAGACATTCCTAGACATTTTATTTAATGTAGCACAGTGTGTATAACAGTGGTTAACACAACATTATTATTCAGAGAATACAACAATAAATATCATACAATACCAGAGTAAACACAACCAGCCCAGGATTTAGAGCTTTATTGCCAGGCAGTTACAGTTTTATTTAAATATGACCTTTATGGGACTATTACTGTCATATTGTCTGGTTTATTCAGTACAACCCATACACAGTGTTTGTACTGCCAGGTGACTTTCTACTACTTTATATTTATTTGGTATGACTATTACAAGCAGGATTGTTACTCACCAGCCTCGTGACACAGCCTTTGCAGCCTACTACCATGGGCTTCCTGATTCACAGCCCACTCAGCTGCAGCTGTAAGGGAAATAGAAAAATATTTAGGCATACCTATCCATCATATACACAGGCTGGACATTATTGAACAGTTATTGGCATGAGTACTTACACACTGCTGGGACATCACCCCTCTGCTTTGCTTCTTGGACCCACTCATCCAAGAGCTCCCTCTTTCTCCGGTTCAGGGCGGCATAGTGGTGCCAGACCTGTTCACCAGTCTGAGGGATACCAGTGTCATGGGTGAGATCATGGATGAGATGGTCCCAGGCTTCTGCTTTATATTGGGAGCCTTGGTACTAGCCCTGCAGCAGTATCTCATTATGGTTTTGTGCCAGGAGTCCTACCATGACTTGGACTCCTGTATGCCCCAGTGCTGTGCACGGAAGCACATGCCCTCACCAACTCCTGCCATACTGCCTACAGTGGGAAGCTGCAACCAGTTATGAGCTGTATTCACACCTGTGGGGTTTAAATATGGCCAATTTCCCACCCTTTGCTGTGATTTAATGGTTTTGAATATGCTGAGCTAAGCTACGGACAAATCTGCTTAGCTAAGGTTGGCAGTGCTTAAAGGAACAGGTTCAGTACTGCTTACCAATGGGCAAATCCACTTAGCTAGGCTACTCATTGCTTAGCAATCATATTTACACAATGCTTACACCTGGTAAACAGAGCTGTGCAATGCTTAGCATTGCTTATTTTTCATTGTGTAGACTATCTGCTGTATGGCATTGCTTCATCATTCATTACATATTATAAATTTGTTTACTATCCCTGACATCCCCAATGTGTTTTTATTACATTTATTCATGTGTGACCATACTGTATGGGGCACTTGTGTTTATATGGGGGTTTCACAACTTCATTAAACTGACTCTTTACATCTGGACCCAGTGCAGTACTCTGGTTAACAAATATATATTATTTAGTAGCTAATTATAAAAATAAATGTTTATGTACTGCTTTCACATGTAAAATGCAATTTTGTTATTGTGGGGATCAAACCAGGAATGGCTGTTTGCAGAGTGTAGTATCTAACCACTACCCTACTGAAATACTGGTTATGTTGTATGTCTCTTGCTATTTAACTTCTTGAGCTGTTTAAGCTTGACTAAGCGTAGCTAAGCAACGGGCACACCCACGCAGCTACGCTTAAACTTTATTGCATTTATAAAAAATATATATTTGTTGTGTTATTTTATTTGTACCCTTCAGAATATCCCTGCTAATGCTGAACCTGTTATTCTATCAACTTTCTGCTATGTGAGATGGTTGTCCCTTTTGGCTTTGTCCACATTCCTTACTCTGACGGGTTGGAAGGTGTGCACTATGTGCTTATGCTACATCTGTTATCTGACAACATTTGTCTTGGTAGGGACAATTGTCCCTTATGGCTTTGACCCAGATTTGTTATCCAGACAAGTTGGGGGTTTATGAGCATTCTCACTTGTTTTAAATTGCTGAAAGCCAATTCTGGAGTGCAGGGGGTGTGTATATTGAGAGAGCTCTGCTCTCACACACACACATCCTGTGCTCGTACATGGAACTGTGTCCATTTTATGCATGGTGCGCTGCCATGCAGATCAGGAAGAGTACCTGCCATGCAGGAATAACTTATTACTGCATGGCTGCTTGCTGAATCCCAGGGTTTGTGTCTCTCTGTATGCAGGAGACTGTAGTCACTGGGTGTGGCAATTTCAATGATCAAGGCTACTTTTGTCTTCTTTTCCTGGACCACTATATCTGGTTTTCTAGCATCTATCCTTTGAACTGTTGATAATGGGTGATCTCATGTGGTGTAGACTTCATAATTTTCTATGATGCTTTGTAGCTCATATTTCCAGTGTTTTTCAGCCAATTCAGTACCATAATGTTTGCACAATTCCCAGTGCAATGGTCTCACCACATTATTATGTCTTTCAGTATACAGTCCTTCTGCCATTAGTATGTCGCAACCAGCAACGAGGTGTGCAACTGTTTGCAATTCTGTTTTACAAAACTTACATTCGTTTGTTTCTCCCACATGTTCAGTGGACTTTGTAAACCAACGTGTATGTAGCCCACTATCTTGGGCTATCAATACTAACCTTTCATCTCTTGGTTTCAATTCACCTCTTCTTAACCCTTCCTGCATTCGTTCCTGATCAACATGAGGCTCATATAGAAGTTTTCTATACTTGCAACTATATTTATGCTTTTCCCACATGTCTTGCCTTCTCATCTGGTCCTTCAACTTATAATCTTTCTTTTGTTTTTTTGGCACATTCAGGTGCTGCCTGATTTTTATCTACTTGTGGTTTAACTTCCATTCCTGCTTGATGCCAATATGCTTCTGCTAGTTTAAGCAGGGAAATCATCTTAGATTTATTCTATTCATGTTTCAAAACATTCACTGCGTTTGGGTATTGTGAGGTCAGCAGATATGTGTGGAGTCTCATGATTGCAGATCTATACATGGAACGAATTTCAAGGAGGCCCATCCCTCCTTCAGAACAGGGAATATATAATCTTGGTATGTACTGATTTTTCTAAATCATTTGGTGAGCATGAAGCATCCTTCTTGTTTTCCTATCTAATCTATCCAGTACGTTTTGGGGCCAGTCAATCACTCCAAAACTGTAAGTTAGGCTAGGTAGAGCAAATTGGTTTATAGCTTGAATTTTGTTCCTAGATTTCAAAGCTGTTTTCAGGATTCATTTAATTCTTCTGAAGTACGCCTTATTTTTATTCGCATTTGTTCATGTTTTATTGTTGATCCTTCATCAATTGCCAAATATTTATACATTCCCGCTTGCTCAAGTTCTTTTACATCACATTCTTGTCCCAAACTGATGTTTTCTTAGTGCTGCTGTTTTTCTGCTTTAAATGTTGATTTTACACATTTATCAAGACCAAATGACATTCTTATATCATCTGAAAAAGTTTTGACAACTTGCAGTTGTGCTTACAGTTTCTCATCTGATGAACTATACATTTTCAAATTGTCAACAAAGAGAAGATGAGAAGTCTTTGCACTTCGTTATTTTCTAGGAGCCAAATTATAACCATGACCTAAACTGTTAAGTAAACAGCTTAACGGATTAAGGGCAAGGCAGAATAGCAGCAGTGACAGAGCCTGGAATATCCCCCTTTGGATTTTTATCCCTGAAATAATAATTTGTCCTTTATTGTGGCTTATTTGCAAAGTGGTCTGCCACTGTTTCATAGTCACTGTAATGCAATCGATCAGAGTAGGGTGTATCTTATACATTTTTAAGCACTCTTTTATCCATGAATGTGAGATACTATCAAATGCTTTTTTGAAGTCAATCCAGGCCATCCTTAAAATGTTCCCCTTTTTACAATTCTGCACTATGACTTTATTTAACAAGAAATAATAAATTGCTGATACTATAATCTATTTTAGGGGGAAGGGGGTTGAATACTCTTAAGTATGTTAATCTTTAAATTATATGTTAAAACAAGGCCCCACATGTCTGGTTTAATGATAGGTACTACTAGGTCTTTTACATCCACCTGAGCTACTGAAAAGGGTAGAGTTTTTTTATTAATTTATACATTACATATCATTGACATATTTACATCTATCTACAAATCTTCACATATTATAAACTTCAATTTAAGCATTTACCACCACTCTTTTATCCACAACCAAAACATTATTTTCTCCAGAATCTTTGTCAAAGTCCATTTCCCATTGTATTTGATTTCATTTAGTCTCTTGTTCCATATAGTCCACGAAAAATAAAATATTACTTTGTCCATTTTCTTCACTTTTTCCTGTTTTAGTGCACCATAATAACCAAATTCTATTATGTCCATATTCATTTGCTCACATTTTAATAAACTTTTTCACCCTATTATGCTTACATATTTCTTTCCACAAATTATTAACTTTTTCACGTTTCAAAAACACATGCTCAGTAGTCTCAAACTCTCCACATGTATTACATGTTCCATCTTGCTTTTTCTTGTATAGCATATTTGCCTTAACCGGCAGTTTTGTTCATCAAAAAATCATTACATTATTTAATCTTTTGTATCATTATTATAGCTCATCATTATTGCATTTTTCTTAAGTATATTCTTTTTTATTTTCCATAACACAATTTTGTTTTGGTACTCTTTCATTTCTTCATTCACAATGCTTCTACTTTTTTTTTAACTTCCATTCCTTCCCACAATTGTTTGTATTTATAATATAGTATCATTTCTATCAAGTTTTTATTTTCCTTATTAATTCCTTTTAATACCTTATATAAAATTAAAGATGCTGCATTTACTAGAGGGTTTATTAAACCCAAGCCTCCTCATCATCTTTCATATATAGAATCCCTCTCTTGACTGGATTCAGTCTAGAGCTGCATATAAAAGAAAATATAATCATCATTAGTTCCTTTTTATACTTGATAGGAATTATATAGATTCAGTCTAGAGCTGCATATAAAAGAAAATATAATCATCATTAGTTCCTTTTTATACTTGATAGGAATTATATAGATGTTAGCTTCTTCATATTACCATGGTGTTCAACAAGTATGCTTTTTCCTATATGAAAATCTATATGATTTTCAAAAAATAATCATATCCTTTACTTCTTTGAGTACAATATCCCATTGTTTTTTCTGTATTCATTCCTTCCAAATATTTATTTATTTTATTTATTTTATTTTACATTTGTTTACCGGGTTAGTCCAACTGGATACATATCCATTTTCAGCAGAGACCCGGGGAGAAAAGCTCCACAGTACAAAAGGCTTTGAGTTACATTTTAATGATTTCATAATCACATGGTAAGGTAATCAAAAGTTTAAACATATCAGTTACAAGAATGTTCAAGGAGAAAAAAAAAACATTTACATAAATAAAAAACAAGATTTAGATTTGCATTACATAGTAAAAATTCTGGATAACATAGTAAGAAGAGACATCAAGTTAAAACTTAGCTATAATTTGAGTAATTCATGTAGTATGTGGATTAGTGAAGACATAGGTTCCCTGGACAATATTAAAGATTATATTATAGGCTCCAAGAGATGGGTAAAGATTTATCGAATACCATGCTCATAGGGATTAATAAATAGAAGGGTGTTACAGTGAACTAGAGATCATATAACATAGTTTAGCAGGGCAGTAGTGGAATAAGAGAGAAAAGAGATGGCATCGGGAAATAACATGGAGGGTATTGGGTTTTTTAGGACTAGTCGGGTTTGGTACAGGAACATAGCCAATGAGCTTTTAGGAAAGATTTGAGGTTACTTTTGAACTGGCTAAGGGAGGTAGTTAGTCTTAGGTCGTTAGGAAGGGAGTTCCATAGTTTTCTGATGGAATTGGCATAAAGAGCATCCCCACCTAAGTTATTAGATTTGATAGTTTGTACTAGTACACTATTGGAGGATCGGAGGCAGCTGAGATTAGAATAGGGGGTAAAAAGTTTGTTCATTGAGGGGGTTTTGTGTGGTTCCTTGATTATTTTAAATGCTTCAGTAAGTTGGTTAAGTTTAAGAAGATTGGGGAGTTCTAACCAGGCGAGTTTTTTTAGGTTTAGGCAGTGATGAGTATGGTACGGTTCTCCTGTTACAAATTTGGCAATATGGTTATAAGTCATAGAGAGTTTGTTGAGCTCAGTTTTATTGAGAAAGGAGAATACTGGGGAGGCATACAGTAGGGTGGAGAGAAGATGTGTACGTGCAATGGTTAGTTTGGTAGAAGGAGTTAGAAAGTTTTTAATTCTATACATAGAACCTAGTTTATTGTTTACAGTTTTTATAGTTTGACTGATGTGCATATCAAATTTGAGTTTGTGATCAATAGTGACTCCTAGTAGTTTGGCATTTGTGACAGGCTCTATGATGGTACCATTAGTGGACTGAACATGGAAGGTCATATTATTAGTAAGTGGAGGGTGTTGTCCTAAGGAAGTGGCTGAGGTGGGGAAAATTAGTAGTAGCTTGGTTTTTGTTGGATTCAAGATCAGTTTCCTCTCTATGAACCATGTTTCAACTGCAGCAAAGCAGTTTTGGGTAATTACTTGGAGATTATGGAGGGAGGCGTCGGAGCAGATCAGTGTGGAGTCATCTGCATATTGAATGCAGGTTGCATTAGGGATGACTGAATAGAGATTGTTTATGAATACAGAAAAAAGAAGGGGACCAAGTATAGAGCCTTGGGGAACTCCTATGGTGTTTGGTAGTAATTGAGATAGCTTGCTTTGCCACTGGACAGCTTGTTGTCCACCTGAAAGGTAGGCATCAAACCAGCTTAGGGCTGAGTAGTCTAGGTGAAGGGTTTCCAGGGTGTGGAGCAGTGATTGGTGATTAACCATGTCAAAAGCTTTTGGCAGGTCCAGAAAGAGAGCAGAGGTAATTAGGTTATTATTACGGTTGCAGTTGACTGAGTCAACAAATGAAAGGAGGGCAGTGGTTGTACTGTGATGGGGGCGAAAGCCATGTTGAGTGTTAGACAAAAGATTATTTAGAGTAAGAGAGTGCAGGAGTTGCTTGTGAACACACCTTTCCATTATTTTTGCTATTGGGGACATTATTGCTATAGGTCTAAAATTTGATATTTCCGTGGAGGAGCCACCCTTGTGAAGTGGGATGACATATGATATTTTCCACATAGAGGGGATTTTAGACTCTGTTATGCTTCTATTTATCAGGATGGAGATAGGGTAGGCTATAACATCTGATGCTATTTGTAAGTATTCAGCTGGGAGTCGAT
The DNA here is from genome assembly GCF_019279795.1 of Protopterus annectens. Taxonomy (NCBI): domain Eukaryota; kingdom Metazoa; phylum Chordata; order Ceratodontiformes; family Protopteridae; genus Protopterus; species Protopterus annectens. The sequence continues at coordinate 227,036,444 of NC_056729.1, read as the reverse complement.
CGGCCGATAAGCTGGATTGTTTAAGTTTCTTCAGTAGGGAGCTATTGTAGGAGGTGGATATTGGATGAAGGCTAAAGGCAAGTGGAGATTTACCAATAGCATTGGTTGTGGAGGGGGGTAGGATTAGTTATGGAAGGTGTGGAGGAAGGTAACTTGCAGGCTAGGGACTGGATGGTCTCAGTAAAAAATGAGTTAAACACATTAGCTATTTCTTCCGGATCTTTACCAGTAAGTTTAGTGGGGGTAGGAGTAGAGGGTTTCCCAGAGTGAAGAAGGTTGTTAAAACCTGCCCAAAACTTTTTTGGGTTATTCTGATGTTTGTCCTGGAGGTGACAGTAATAGTTCTTTTTATCTTGGGTGATATCTGACTTTGTAGAATTTCTTAGCTGCTGAAATTTAATACGATCTAAGGGCGCTTTCGTGGATCGCCACTTTTCCCATGCTTGGTCTCTAAGCTTAATTTTTGATTTAGTTTCCTTAGTTAGCCATGGTGCTATGCGAATCTTTGATCTTATAAGGCGGTTTGGTGCATGGGAGTCAAGTATTTTTAGAAATGTGTCATTGAAATAACCCACACTCTCATCTAGGGGAAGTGACTTTAGCATGGACCAGTTACAGGATTTAAGTTCATCTAGGAAAAGTGCTGGAAGAAATTTCTTCTTATTTCTAACAAGTCTATATATCGGAGGTCTTGTGATCACCATTTTGTCCTTCCTTATGTATGTGACTAGGTGGTCGCTGAGATCATTGGGGAGGGTACCTGTGGTATAGTTATGTGTATCTTTATTGGTAAGAATCCAGTCGATGGTGCTTTCTTTTTGCTTAGTATTACCAATTCTTGTAGGGGAAGTAATGTTTTGGGAAAAGCCATATAGGTTAATGGGTAGGGGATTAGAATGGTCAGAGAATTGTGTCCAGTCTATGTTGACGTCTCCCAGTATGATGGTCTCTTGGGAGTAGTTCATGGTTAACCAACTTAGGGTTACTTCCAAGGTTTCTAAGTTTTTCCCTGGAGGAATGTAAACTACAATGAGATTAATGGTCTTATGTTTATTTAGGTATATTTGTAGGGCAATTAGCTCCATATTAGAGACCTTGGGAGGTTGTAATGGGTTCAAAATGATATTCAGAGTATTTCTAAACATTACCGCTATTCCACCACCCTTTTTTTTTATCCGATCAACCCTCAACATATTAAACACAGCTGGGAGTATCTCTTCATCCTTTGTGGATGGTTTAAGCCAGGTTTCAGTTAGGCACATAATGTCTGGGAGATGCATGGCTAATAATGCATGAAGATTCTGAACCTTGTTATTTATACTTCTTAGATTAAGATGAAACATAAGGAGAGTGCTGGAAGATTTTGAAGCTAATTTTGAGGAAGTGGAATCAAGGTTGATAATTGGGCCTGGGTTGGGGTGTATATCCCCATCTTTGGGAATACATTTTTTCAGTCGGTCTATTAGTCTTAGTAGTTTAAAAAGTATCTTTAGATCATGTTTAGTAGTGGTTACTTTGGGGTATCATTGAGTTAAGTACTCATTTTTAAAGTATGGTGTAGTGGGGTAAATGATAGTAGAAGTAGGATAAGAGGGATGATTTGTATAGTTGCAGGTGTGTCCATTGGGGAAATGAATTCCCAATAGAGTGTAGTTTTCATATTTGGTTGCAAAGTAAGGGATAAATAACAGTAAAGCTAGAATTGGAATAATAGTTATTACTTTGCACATGATTATGTATAAGCGAATGGCTGTCAAAGTAGGTGGCTTTTGGAAATGCTTGTTAAGGAATTGGTAGATGGGCGGGATTGTGGGAGGAGAAGTATTCAATTGGCAGGGGACTGTAATTGGCTCAGAGTTTAGTGGGTTGGGTTTACTGACCTCATAAATGTAGAGATAGTGGGGGCGGGTGGGATAAGGGGGCAGGGTGGGGCGCGGAGCGAGCCCGAGCGAAGCGAGGGCGAAGCGGAGCGGGGATACAACAGTCAGGAGTTTGCAAGGTCTTAAAGCCTGCTACATGTAAGTATCGGGGCTGCTTTTTGAGTTGCAGTATTCTTTACTTAGTACTTAAAACACAATACAAGAGGTAGTAAGGGGGCAGGGTGGGGCGCGGAGCGAGCCCGAGCGAAGAGAGGGCGAAGCGGAGCGGGGATACACCAGTCAGGAGTTTGCAAGGTCTTAAAGCCTGCTACATGTAAGTATCGGGGCTGCTTTTTGAGTTGCAGTATTCTTTACTTAGTACTTAAAACACAATACAAGAGGTAGTAAGGGGGCAGGGTGGGGCGCGGAGCGAGCCCGAAGAGAGGCGCGAGTGAGATACACCAGTCAGGAGTTTGCAAGGTCTTAAAGCCTGCTACATGTAAGTATCGGGGCTGCTTTTTGAGTTGCAGTATTCTTTACTTAGTACTTAAAACACAATACAAGAGGTAGTAGTTGATTCAGGTTAAGTTTATGACCAGCTTCTTTGTTAACTCACTGGATAGATAACCAAAGAAAAGTATAGGGACTTAAAGCTGTTTTGGGGGAAGGCTGCCAGGTTAGATGATAGGTACTGTTGTGTCTCCTGCCTGCAAGACTCTTTCTAGACTTAATTATAGTATGTTGAGGGTATATATTTTTACCCAATTTTCCTTGGGGAATAGTTTTAAACTTTTGGTGGTAGCAGGCGAACAGCCTGTGCCTTCGCACTGAGATAGAGGTTCTTCGGCGTCACCACTTATAGTCTAGGAGCCACGCGGTGGGTTGGTTGAGGGAGGCTTCCTATGGTGAAGGAGAGGAACAGATAGAGTTTAAATATGGTAGTAATATTATCCCCAGACAGAAACCTTAAAACGCTATTGTTTGAATAAACTGAGAGGTTATCTTATAGTCGCTTGGCTTAGTAGAAGGGCGGTTGAGTAATTAGGCTCACATAGGCTATGACTATGTCCATATACCACCATAACTCTAGTGTAATAAGAAAACATGTAAATTCAATCAGATGTATGGCGCCAACCTTGCACGTCAACTAGGGCGCATTAAAACAATAGCAATCACGCGTCTTTGAACGCCAGGTGCTATACTACATTAACAGTTAAAAATACAAGACTAATACAATCTACCGACCAGCGAGTCAGTGCACGTGAAGATGAATTCCCCAGAAATGATTAGGTGCTTCAGTTTCTGTATAAAACTTTTGAATAAGTCAGTCCTTTTTATCAATTAAGCTGGTTTGCTAAGAACACAATACGCTAATACATTGAAGATGCACCATAACACTTTCCCGTTTGTTAAATCAACTAAAACATTATTAGATATTCAGATTAATCAACACTGTGTTATAAATAATCTAATTCGACTGATATCTAGTACGTTGCATTCATATAGTAGCTACAGATAGTTAGCTACAGCTACTATATTATAAATACAAACAATTGTGGGAAGGAATGGAAGTTAAAAAAGAAGTAGTATATATTTCTAATATATCTAGATATTTTTTCATTGAACTCAATACCTCCTATCATACCTTCAAAACCAAATCCTTTACTTTTCTCTTTATTTATACTTGAACCAATTTTTTTTGAATTTATACTTAATTTTTCATTTACTTCTTCCATCCATCCTTTATTTTTAACACTTAGTGCAATATTATCCACATAATTATACATTACTGTCAATTGTACTTTCTTCATCATTTTGTATCCACCACTACTTGACATTTTATCAATTTCCTTCACTATTATATTCATAACTAATGAGAAAATTTATGTTACTATCTGGGCAGCCCTGCTGTATTCCACATTCTATTTTTATTTATTCCCCAATCCAGCCATTTACATTTAGTTTCAGATAGTTCATTCATAAGCAAATTTTATTACTTGTAATATTTGTTTGCTTATATTATATGCCTGCAAAATTCCCCATAATGATTTACATTGACTATTATCAAAGGCTTTACTTATATCCCCTATCATTAACTTTGCTTCTACATTTTTGTTTATGATGTTATCAATTATTTCTCTTATTAGCAATAATAGCTCGACTTCCTTTTCCTTTTCTTCTGAATATATTTTGGTCATACATTCTTTCCATTTTTGTAACCTTTATGTTATTATTCCCATAAAAAAATTATAATCAGTATTATTCAATATTATAGGTTCGGAATTTTTTATCTCTTCTTTATTTCATTTTTAATATAAATTTTATAACTCCAATACATATCTGTTTCTCCTTAATTCCAGTTTCTAATCATTCATTCATAACTTCTATAAAAAATATTTTTGCCACTCCATTTCATTATAGATACCATATTCAGTTCTGTCCAGTGCTGTTGCAGAATTCATGTTAATATCTTTTAGAATTTCATTCAGTTATTTCATAGTTATTTTTTTGTTCTAAATATTATCTTCATTATTTCATTTTTCACCTTTATAAATTTGTCCTATGTTTTCTTCTCTTTTAACAAATAATTCCAGTGCATATTATTTAATTACTTTTTATATTCCTTCTTGCTGTCTTATTTGCTTACCTTCCTTATTATTTAATTATCTTATTATTTTCCTTCTTTTATTATTTTACTCAAATGTGGTGCTACCTCTTCTTTCTTTCATTGTAAACAATATTTTTTTTTTATATAACAAGTAGTTAGTTTTAAATTGATTCATTTTAAATATTTATTTTTCTTTTTCATAAAAGGTATTTTTCTTCTGTACGTTTCTGAATGTTTCATGACTTAATATCTTATATCTCTCTTTTTCTTTTCCTGTTTTCTTCCCTATACATTCTAAAAATGCTTTTTTTTTATATCTCTCTTTAAAATTAAGCCACCAAATAATCCATTTCACATTTAACTATCTTATATTCATATGCTTTTTCCATAATTCCATTTGTTCTTTTTTCCTCTTCTAAATCTAATTCAGCTTCATTAATTCTCTTTATTTCTTTTCTTATTCTTAAATATTTCTGTACTTTAACCCATATAGCCACATGATTTAAAAATCCAGCATACTTAATTTCTTTTTCCTTAACATTTAAACTATCAAATATTAAAAATAATCAATTTATATCCTAATTTCTTTGCTTTTGCAGGTCCAGTGGTTATTCTCCCATACACTTAACTTTCCACTTCTCATAATTTCTTTAACTATTTTAACATCACAGATGGTCTTATAGGTTCATAGGTTGGTACTAGGCTCTTGGCCCTAGGATCTATACAAGCCTAGTCATAGCAATTCCCTGACTTTTTCTTCCCACAATATTTACTTCCCTGGAACCCTGTCTAGCAGGGTGACTGACATGATCCCCGGGGTGAATTTCCTATCTCCCAACCAATTGTCAAGGTTCCTTTTAGGTTCATAGGTTCATAGGTTTGTACTAGGCTAGCTGCCCTAGGGCATTTATAACCCTAGCCAGAGTGTGTGTGGCTTTCACCACCCCTTAGGATGAGAATACTGAGCCCTTTTAGGGTTTAGTTTACTGTGCCTCTGTCTAGTAGTGACACAGAGATGACCCCCGGGGTAAACCTACGATCTCCCATCCACTCGTCGAGATTTCTCTTGAATAGAGTCAGTAAGGGGCTCTGCCTAACATGGACTGGGGTTCTGTTCCAGAGTGTAGGCAGCCTCTGGGTTATGAATCTGTCCCTCCAGCACGTCCTATTTATTTCTGTGTTGAGGTTTAAGTCTCTTGTTCTCGTGGCTCTGATGGATTTGGATTTTCTGAGGTGTAGCATGTCCATTAATTCCAGATTGGACATTGCCTTGTACGTCAGGCACAGATCACCTCTGAGTAGGCGGTATGCGACTGAATAGAGCTGGAGTTTTTTCAGTCGGGCAGCATATGACATATGTTTAAGACCCTTTATCCTCTTGGTGAGGAACTTTTGGGGTCTTTCCAACTGCTGCAGGTGTCGGGTGAGATACATCCCAAATGGGGCATTGTACTCAATCATTGGCCTGATAAGAGAAGAGTACAGGGGCACAATGACCTCTCTTGATCTAGATGTGAAACCCTTAATGATAAGGTGGGCAATATAGAAGGTCTTCCTAACCACTTTGGCAATGTGAGTGTCAAATGAGAGGTTACTGTCAACCTGGGTCCCTAGGTCCCTGATTACCTCTTCCATACTTAATGGATTACCACCTATGTGGTAATTTGTCGGTACCTTGTTTTTCCCAAAGGGTATGACTACACATTTTTTGGCGTTCAGCTTAAGGCCATGGCTCTGGCACCAATTATCCATTTCTATAAGGCCTCTCTGAAGGATGTTTGTGTCCGCTGGAGTATCAATTATGGCGCCCAGTTTGCAGTCATCTGCGAACTTTGTCAGCCACAATCCTCCTATGTTTGCCTGTACCATGGAAAAATAAATGCCGAACAAGAGGGGTCCCAGGACTGAGCCCTGTGGGACACCGCTTGTGACTGGCTTAGAGTCTGACATAGCTCCAGCTACTCTGACCCTGTGGGTTCTGTCCTTGAGCCAGTTTGCAACCCATCTTGTGACATATGGGTTTACATTTAAGCTGGTGAGTTTGTCTATGATGCCCGAGTGGGGTATTGTGTCAAAGGCTTTTGCAAGGTCAAGGTAGGCTGTGTGAACTGCCTTACCCTCATCAATGGCCTTAGTGACTGTTTCAAAAAAGTCGACCAAGTTCAAAAGGCAGGATCTGCCCTTGACAAAGCCAAACTGGGTAGGATCCAATGTCTGTAGGTCCCATATGTCTTTGTTTATGAGTTCCATAATGATCCTCTCCATAGCTTTGCAGACCAGGCTCATCAAGCTTATGGGGCGGTAATTTCCAGGGTCCGTAGAAGCACCGCCTTTGTGAAGTGGGACCACTGTTGCCGTACGCCACTCTTTGGGTACGTATCCTGTAGTAAGGCTAAGATTAAACAGCAGCCTTATGTGTGGGTTTAGTTCCTCTTGGAGTTCATGTAGCACACAGCCCGGGACACCATCCGGTCCCATTGATGCTGTGTTTTTAGCTTTAGAGAGGGCGGCTCTCACCTGGGCATCTGAGATGTTAGGGAGGCTACACTCTGCTGGGATAGTTATTTCTCCTTTTGGGGGGGAGGGGGAGGAGAAATTTGCACTGAACCTGTCTGCCAGAATGTTGGCAATGTTTTGAAGAGGGCCAAAGAGGTGCACTGCTTGACATGTATGGGCAGTCTCTTCCAGAGTCTGGGTAGTCTCTGGGTTGGAAACCTATCCTGCCAGCATGTTTTGTTCATTGTGATGACAAGGCTTAGATCCCTGTGATGACAAGGTTTAGATCCCTATTTTTTTTAATTACAATTAAAATCACCCACCATTATAATGTCCATATTTGTATAAACATATTCAAGAATATTTTTAAACATAATTTCGCTCTCTTTTTTGTTACATATGCATGTAAAGCTATAATTCTATAGACATATGTTTCCATTTCAAGTCTATTACAGTAATTCATAATGGCTACATTTAATGCTTTAATTATTGAGCACATTTCTTTCCCTATGTTCCAAACTACCACACCATTATAAAGTTTTTTTTTTAGTTTGTGTTCTTTCTTCCTCTGTTAATAATCTGATATCTTGTAAAACAATAATATGTGCATCTACTGCAGCACATCATTGTGATATACCTATTCTCCTCTTAAGATATTTCATACTGTTCACATTTAAAGCTAATATTTTCAGCTTTTAAGAGCAGTTAGTATAATAAATTTTGTACCCCTTTCCTTTATTATTTTCTCTAAGCATTATATTTTTTTGAAATTTCATTTTCCTTTCTTTAACTCTTTTCCCTATCAAATTATTTTTATTTCTTACTGTATACCAGTCAGCTTTTTCCTCCCTTGTCTCCTCTGTTTCTTTTTCTTTGTCACTTTCTTCAAATCCACGTACAACCACTTTATCAGTCACATCCTTTTGTGCATTTTTTTGTATAATATATTCTTCTATCTCTTTTTCTTGTACCACTGTATTTTTATTTTCATTTTCTTGCACATTCATTTCACATTCTAGTCATGAATGACCAGTATTGCCACATTTTTTGAACTTTAAATCACATTTTTTGCATTATGTCCTGTTGTGAGACACAAATAACATATTTTTTATCACATTCCTTGATTATATGATCATTTTCCTCACAAAAATAAGGAGTCCTTGGTTGACCCCTGTATTTCACAAACCCCCTATTACCATGAACATTAATAATACTAGGTACATGTATAACATTATCATTTTCCATTTTCAGTATTGCTCCATATTCCCATCCCCCAGTCCATAGTCCTCTTTCATCATATATGTTTGCAGTGTCCATTGCTTCTTTACATATTGCTAACAAATGTTGTTTCAGTTCTTTTGCTTCACCTTCAGTTCTAAACTGGATCATTATTCTTTTTTTTGTTTGTTTGTCTGTAAAAGGCTTGTACCACATATTCTGACCATGGATAAATATTTTTCATTTGTTCATATGCACCCAAAAATGTTCCATGGCATACCCAGTCTCAAATATCAAGTCACAAAAAGTCTCTTTATTAATTAAAATAAATGTTCTCACCTCTTTTGCTTTGACACCCAGAGGTGCTATGACAGAGTGGCAAACCTCATATCTGTCCACACTTTCTTATTTTTTCCTGCTCACATGTACTGCATACTTTTTTGTTTATTTTAGTTCTTCATTCTTTGTTCCTTCTCCAACAGTTTGTGCACAAGTTTTTGTCTCTGGAACTTTTTTTGGCACAGTCTCTTATTCTCATTTTTCTTCTTCTATTTCTTCCATGCTGTCACCCCATGAAATTGCTGCTCCATTTTCTGGCTCACTTTGGCTTACCATTTCCAAATAATCATCCCACAACCCCCTCCCCCAATTAGAGGGTTGTAATTATGCATTTTTCAGAGGTAACTGTCTCTCCTTCAAACAATCTACTCTGAAATTTTCCTCTGAATCCATCTCTGTTTCAGCTACAATTTCCTTTTCTTCCAATGTCACTGCTTTTTCTTCACCCACATCATCAGAAACAAAACTTCTGGTGGTGATTCTGCCATTTCAGCTACATTTTCAGCAACTTTCGCTCCAGCTGCAGCAAAAGCTGTATCACTCATATTTTCTTCCTGTTCCCCCCCTGACTGCATCTGTGCCTGGGCAGGAAGCAGGAAGTTATAATGTGTAACACACAAACTCTTCCCTTGCCTTGGTCAAATTTCCCATAGTAATATAAATATCACCATAGGTCTCCCCTGAAAAGACACTACCAGCCTAGTGGGACAAAATGGTCAACAAAGGATATTTATATTAAATGTTTTAAATTAAATCTATAGCTCTGCCTTTATTTCAAAAGTAACAAAGAAAGTAATATGCACAGTGACAGTTTTGAGCAGTGCTTATGGTAACTTGGAGGACAGAGACATAATGGGACACCAGAACAGATGTTGGGGGACTGGTCCATTCCTCTGCCTAGGACCGCATTTTACCATGATCTGGCTCTGGTAGAAGTAATAGTAGTAGTCACTCTAGTAGCAGTAGCAGTATTATTATTAGTAGTATTAGCAGTGGCAGTAGTAGTATTGGTAGTAATAGTAGTAGTAGTAGCAGTTGCAATAGCAGTAGTAGTAATAGCTGTAGTAGAAGTGGTAGTAGCAATAGTAAGGGTCTATATCATATGAGCAAATCACACAAATTGCGATTGCTCATAATATCGAATATACCAGACCTCAAATTGCTTTTTCTGAGATTGTGGTACAGTGAAGAATGTGATATTTGCCCTTTCCTCACTGTAGTGCGATCTTGGAGTTGGAATATATATTTAGTGGGGGGTGTGGGGGGTGCAGCCTCCCACAATAGGAAGTACGAGGTCCGGTACGTTTGATAATATGAGCGTTCGCAATTTGTGCAATTTGCTCATATGGTATAGACCCCAGTAGTAATTGTAGTATTAGCATTAGTAGCAGCAGGAGTAGTAGTAGCAAATGACAGTAGCAATAGTAGTTGTAGTATTAGCACTAGTGTCAGTAGCAGTAGTAGTAGTATTAGCACTAGTATCAGTAACAGTAGTGGTAGTGGTTGTAGCAATAGTAGTAGCAGTAGTAGTGGTAGTAGCAGTAGCAAAAGTAATTGCAGAATTATCATGGGTCTGTATTACATTATCAAAAACCTTTATCATCGAACACCACAACACCGACACACATAGCCCGAACCGCAAATATGCCGAACACCCTAAACCGAGAATATTCAAATCTCGAACCATCATAGTCGGACAACACCACCGCGCGCTACATACTACATACCCAAGCATAATAAATAAAACACATACATACACAAACCAAACACTACTTCTAACCCTACACTAAACCTTACATACATTACTATCTATGCACTTACCTTAACCTGCACCCTGACCCTAAGGTCCGTAACTATCGTACACTTACCCTACTAACATATACCCAAACAAAACAAATAATCCACACACATACAGTTAACAAAACCCTACTTCTAACCCTACACTAAACCTTACATACATTACCTATCTATGCACTTACCTTAACCCGCACCCTAACCCTAAGGTCCGTAACTATCGCACATTTACCTTAAGGAGCTATACTGCAGATGGGTCAACCATGACACTTTGATATTTTGTGTTTCGCAGTTTTTTACATTCCCCGTTACCGTAGTTCACACTATACGTGTCGGTCTTTTAGTGTTCGATGATACGGGTTTTTGATAACGTGATATAGACCCAATTATCACTAGCAGCATTAGCAGTAGTAACCTTAAATGGCAGTAGCAGTAGTAGTAATAGTAGCAGCAGTAGTATTGGTAGTAGTAGTTCTTGTAGTAGTAGTAGTAGTAGTAGTATTAGTAGTAGTAGCACTAGTAACAGTAGCAGTGGTGATAGTAGTAGTAGTAGTAGTAGTAGTAGTAGTAGTAGTTGTAGCACTAGTATAATTAACAGCAGTAGTAGTGGTAGTAGCAGTAATATTAATAGTGGTAGCATGGTAACAGTAGTAATAACAATATTAGCAGTTGTAGCAGTAATAGCAGTGGTAGTATTAGTACTAGCAACAGTAGCAGTAATAGTACTGGTAGTAGTAGTAGTAGAAGTAGCAGTTGCAATAGTAATAGTGGTGGTGGTAGAAGCAATAGTAGCAGTAGCAGTTGCATACCTCTCAACTGTACAGATTTTCACAGAATGTCCAGATTTTTGCCTCATATTTTGGTCCATGTTTCATAGAATTGTGGTTTTCTGGCAAATTAGTGGTGAATCATTAATGACTGAAGTTATAAAATAATGACAGACCTTCAAGTTTCAGACTTCATATCCTTCAGAAAATTCACGCTAATGTAAAAACTTTTATTCTATCAACTTTCTAAGTTTGTAAAAGCGATATTTAAAAACTGCCCCTATTTTTGGACCTTTGTCTCACTTTTAGGGTGGCCGCGGTGGTGCAGCGGTTAGTGTTGCCACCTCACAGCAAGAGGTTCTATGGTTTGATCCTTGGCTGGGGTGCCTTCTGTGCTGAGCCTGCATGTCCTTCCTGTGGTCGCATGGGTTTCCTCCGGGTGCTCCGGTTTCCTCCCACATCCCAAAGACATGCTGTAGTTGGATTGGACACTCTAAATTGGCCTTAGGTGTGAATGTGTGCATGTGTGTGCCTTCTGTGGAAGGTTGGGCACCAGGCTGGCAACTCGACACCATAAAACTCCAATGCCAATCATGAGCGAAGATCTGATCCACTGTGGCAACCCCTAACCGGGAAAAGCTGAAAGAAGAAGTACAGATCTCTTGCTCTGAGAGGTTAAGAGGTATGAGCAGTTGTAGTAGTAGTAATAATAATAGTAGTAGTAGCAATAGCAGTACCAGTAGGAGCAGTGCCCATAGCAGTACTAGTAGAAGAAGTGGTAGTAGCAGTAGCAGCAGTAGTAGTAGTACAAGTAATAGTATTAATAGAGTGATATTACTTAGGTATTACTGCTTGCTCAGCTGTTTATGCAGATGATGCTGAGAATGGCATGATCCATGCTGGGGTTTCTGACATGGGCTACTTATGTTTGATGCACACTAGTTAGCTGGCCAGGTCATTACCTTTTTTTCTTTCCACTGTTGGATTGCAACTCCTTATTGTGTCTTAGCCAATTCTCCTTTCATATGTAGTTAAGACTTTAAGGTTCCATAACTATGCTTGATCACCTACCTATACAGATGATGGTGACAGTGTGCTCCCCCCATGGGTTTGACATGAGGCTGCTTAGGCTTGATGCACAGTCTGGAAATATTATACATATGCAGGAAAATAATTTTGTTCCACTTAAAGCTTCATACTTGGTTTGTTCTGTATATGTTGCATATATCACTCACATAGGTTACGGATGACATTCTTGCATAATCAATTGATAGTTTGATTTTACTGAAATACATTACATAAAAATTGGCAAGCATTATATGTTTATTGCAGGTTCATCACTCACCCATGTTACTGCTGCCAACAATGTTGTAGATTGGGGTTACCTATGTCTGATGTTCACAGTAGCCAGCCAGTATACATTTAAGTAAAGGCTGAGAAGTTTGCAAGCATCACTGTTACTGTCTGTATGTGTTTTGCTCTTTTTCTTTTTTGATTAATTGGTGAGGGTGTTTGTGCTTTTTATTGCCTCTAAGCCAGTGTCATGGCATATTGTGCCTGTCAACATCTGCCATGATCATCCCCAACTGAAGGTCTGTCATATGACCCCTCATCTGTGTTTGCTTTCCCTGCCTGTGGTGCTGGGAACTACAGTTTCTGTCCTGGTGCACCCTGCAGCAACTGTTTTCTGAGTGTGTTGCTATATAAGATGGTGCAGACAGTCAGTATTTTGTGGTTTACTATCAAATGACGGAAAGTCAAAAGACTGAATCCCAAAAAGACTGAAAATTCAAAATATTGAATAGATTTCTAATGCAAGGGACAAGTTCCCCCTCTCTCCTCATGTGGGGGAGGCTGCACACCCCCACAACCCATGCTAAATATATATACTAACTCCAAGACTACACGACAGTGGAGAAGGGGCAATTTCCATCATTCAATATTTTGACTTTTCAGTCTTTTTGGGATTCAGTCTTTTGATATTCAGTCATTTGATAGTAAACCGTATTTTGCAGAGTTGGCAGGGTCATATTGCAGAGCACCTTCAGATGCATCTAGCATTGAATATTTGACTCAAGCAGGCCAAATACATGCTCTATGATATTTATATTCTATGCATGTACATTACTGTAACCTTGTTGTATGGGTTTCTTATGGGGGTCAAGATTCAAGATGAAGTGCATATCTTCCATTCCCACTAGATCTCCTTGTGGAAAGTCACCCCTTGAAAATCTTAGGTGCTTGTAACTGGTATGCTATATGTGGCATGTGTGGAAACAGCTAGAGTGACCTGCATACACATTATAGATGCTACCTTCTGTGTCATAGAAAACCTGACATTTGGTGGTGTATTAACATTTTCTGTTAATGTGTGATCTTCCAAGTTCACCAGGTGGAGCTTTTATTTCAATACTGGTGCAGTCTATGGCTCCTACTACCTCAGGAAAATGGGCTATAGCATATACATTTTGCATGGTAGGAACGCTTTCCTCTGGGCATGTGGAAACTGGATGTGCTGCACTACATATTGCAGCATTGCAGTGAACAACTGGTGGAGTATTCTTGCGGCAGAGACCTGAGAACCCCCTATAGTGTCCTCTGAAGGCTACTTAAATGTCCCTATAGCTAGTACACCTAACGCTACTTATATCTTAGTTTCCACTGGGATGGTTTCTCCATGATTCCCATGGTTGGTCAAGTGAGGGTGGCAGATATTCACTGTTTGTTCTATGGTATTCCTATTGACCCTATAGCACTCATCACTTCTGTTTCATCTAGTCCATGGTAGGTTAAATGTGGTGTAAAAACCCTGTGCTTTCTAGGCCAAGGAATACCACCAGCAGCCGCAGCAGCTATTTTTTAAAGTTTCCCTGTGGCTGTATTTCAGCATGTCTTGGAATTCAGAGTTATAGCAAGTGCAACATATTCATGCTCATTTTTAAGTATTTCAATCTCTTCACCGTGCTTTTATACTTCATTAGCATGTACTTCAGCTGTTTATATATTCATTAGCATATTTGGCTGCCAACCATCTTTTGCAGCCAGTCTCGACATATACAACTATTTCTTGAATAGCAAACAACTTGCACATTACTGCACATCGCACAAATGAGCTTTTTGTGATGTGTAAGCATTCAAGAATCTTGGCCTAAGTCTAATGAAATATCTGCCATTTCTTTATTTGTCAGTCTTTTGCTGAGTCCAGTATAAAATAATACTCAGATTGCCTTCATACTAGGACCTGATAGTCCAGGTCCTATAACGATGAGAAATTAAGTACAAATGGGGGAAATATATACAAAGTCTGAAATTGACAACTTCTAGCATTGGACATGCCATTGCCATAGGTATATGTCTTTTTTCTGTCAGCGTCTTTAGTTGTCAATACGATCACTTTCTTCCATTTTTTCAATTTCAAATCCTATGTAAGGTGCTTTTTATTAAGTGTTATTACATTCAAATCAGGGCAGACTGTAACAGTTTCACTCTTTCAGAAGAAAACAAAAATACATAAGCATGATCTGTGCTTGGCTTTCAGGGTCTGAACTACAAGCTGTTCACAGTTTAACAGAAAAAGTACTTTAACCATTATGGTCAGTCCAGTTTGGAGGCCTATGACCTTTTCATTCAATGTGTATTATTGTTACATTCACTGGTTCTGTAAGCCTCAGGGGGTTGTTGTATCAGAAGTGGCGTAACCAGCACATGGTTTACAACTTATTCATCCCTGCAAGAGAATTTGCAGCACATTTATTGGTGCTTATCAATTTGTCATAGGAAATTATAATCAAAGCTATCAGTCTTTTACTCCACCACTGGCATTGATGCACTGTTTTAAACTTTTGGGAATGGCATATATAAGTAATGAGTGTGTGAGAGAACTGCTGCACTTGCAAAGTTACAAACATTTTTTGTCAGGTTGTAGATTCATCCAGACAATGCTTGACCTTTCATGGCGGGACCAACTCAGCGGTATTATGTTTAAATATGGAGACACAGGCTCAGGTTAAACTGATACTATATTATCTTATCAAAACATAGTTTTCAATTCCCAGTTTCTGAAGTACTTTTGCCCTATGTGTGAAGATAATGTCAAGAGTGCTCCAAAGTATCCTTGTGCAGGCAGAGATCATAGCCTGTGTAGATCACCGCAAGATAACACAGTTCACCATTATTGGTCCACTGTGCTTTAAATGTAAATGCAGTCCTAGACGTCTGTATGATTTCTGCCTCACTATACAAAGAATATGCATAAATGTAACCGATCTGTCCCTCTTACTAGGTCTGCGTATTTGATGATTATCTGTTTTATTTGCCTTTTTATTGACTTTGCCATTATCTCTTTTATTTCTTAGTGATGTGGCAATTGCACAAGAATCTTTGCAAATTAACAAGTTCAGCTGAAGAGTCAACTAAGATATGTAAAAATACATAAATAAAATGCCTAAAAAAATACCTTGCTCACTTCTTAGTTATGTGTTGCGTATGGCATCTGTACTTTGTCATGCACAAATATGTGGAAAAATGCAAAGAAAGGAAATACCCCCCTTACTTACGGTGGTGGTGCTGCGGTAGCGTTGTTGACTTACAGTTAGACGTTCTCCATTTGATTCTCAGTTAGAGCGTCTTCTGTGTAGCGACATGCGTGAATGGGCGTTCCTTCATTGAAGGTTGTGCATTAGGCCCGGCAAGCCAGTACGTAAAAATCTAATGCCAATCATTAGCGGACCAGAGTTCCGCTGTGGCGACCCCTAACCGGGAAAAGCCAAAAGACACAAACAAACAAACTTATGAATATCGATCTCAGCGATCATACTTGCTTTACCTTTACATTTAAAAGATTCTCAGTGCTTGAACATATTTAGTGTTTGCAAAAAAATGTTTTATTTCCCATTACACTCATGTTCCTTGTCCAAGGATGGAGGGAATTAAAAAAATCTGAAGTATTTTAACTATGGGGAACATGAAATCTCATAGGTCATGCAGTTCTCTAAAGGGCATGGCTAGTATTTGCCACTCAGTGTCTGCAGCTAAGTTGCATTGGCATTAGTATTGGTAATACTAAAAGAGCAAGCACAGAAAATGCAGAAATTTCAATCCATTATGTAGTTTAAATTAAGTCAATTTTGACTTCTATTTTTCATTATTTCTGCATGAGTTAAACATTGCACATTAATGTAGTAGAAGGAGAAGAAATGATTAAGGCTAGCTTTTACCAAACGTTTAAAGACAATAATTACTACGCATCTTCTGTATTAGAAAAAGGTAAATTACTTGAACAGAAAATCTTAGTCACTATGCAAAATCTAATTTCTAACTCATTCTAGCTCCATCACAATTTAGAGAAATAAAGACCTATGTTAGCACTCTAACTGCTTAATCAAAGTGCCAACCATGTGTAAGAGAATCAGAGATATTCTAGGCCTTGAGCTTATTATGCAGTACAGTACCCCCAGGATGCCTGGCTCTCACATGCCATTTACTTACACATTTAAAAGTGTCTTATCTAGTCACTTCAATGAGACCGCATATCTTCAAGTCATTTCAATATGCAAATGCAATATGCAAAATAAAGTTGTCTGCACTGCTACATTAGCTTAATTCCCAGCACTGATCCAAACTAATGATTTTTAAGGGGATGGGCTAATGAGATAACAAGAACTGTTTTATTTCTAAACCATATTCCCTTGGCAATAGCCATTCCATTTACAAAGCCGTCTGAAGTAAAAGATAGTGATAATATATATACATACACACACACACACACACACACACACACACACATATATATATATATATATATATATATATATATATATATATATATATATATATATATATATATATATATATATATATATATATATATATATATATATATATATATATATATATAGATAGATAGATATAGATAGTTAGATATAGATATATATATATATATATATATATATATATATATATATATATATATATATATATAGATATATATATATATAGATATATAGATATATAGATATATATAAAAATAAAGTTATGTTCACAGGAATGGACCTGTGATAAACATCAAAGAAGGAGAAAACTAATCCATATCTACAAAATAATGTTACTAGAACATGTCAGAAAGTATTAGAAAGCATTTGTGTAAGCTGTAGTCCAGCATGTTAGATAACTGTGTATGGCAAATGGAAATGATATTCCATTCCATACAAGGAATGGGTACATATACATATATATATATATATATATATATATATATATATATATATATATATATATATATATATATATATATATATATATATATATATATATATATATATATATATATATATATATATATATATATATATATATATAGGTGTCTACAAGAACTTTAGACATATTTCTTTCAGTGTGGATCAAAAGTCATACATAAAATATTATAATAAAAGTTGAATATTATTCAAGAAACACTAAATGTAATAATCCATAAATAGTTATACTGCATAATAAATGAGGAGCTTTACTGAGACTATATAGGTTAAATTAAATAAAAAGGTTGATGCTAAACTGCTAATGTTCGATTTTTCTGTAAGTGCACACAACTAGTTCCTCAAGTTACAAGAACTGCCACTTGTATTATAAAATAAAATGTTTATTCTGATGTGAAATTATCTTATTTTATGGACCACAGGGAAAAATATTTATAAAGTATGTACATCAAAATGTCAACAATCCACTGTAGAAAAATACTAGTGCTATTGTACTAAGGCAAAAGAGATCAGACAGAGAAATAAGGGGTCTATATCAGAATAGCGAAGAGGCGTTTAATCAAATGCCTCTTCGCTAACACATAAACAGCGAACGCACTAAAGCGTGAATGCTCAGAACACCAATTTCTTTCCCTGGGAAAAAAATCAGTAGCACTAACCTACAAACACACACACTTTCAAACATTACAATGTGGGGGGGGCTTCACCCCCACACCCCCCAATGTGGGGGGCTGTGCCCCCCACACACCCCCTAACTTAATATACCAACTCAGAGATCGTGCTACAGTGGGGAAAGGGGCAAACAGATGGGGAAGGCCAAACGATTTATTTCCCAGGGAAAGAAATTGCTGTTTTGAGCAGTCAAGCTTTAGTGCGTTTGCTCTTTATGCATCGATGAAGATGCGTTCGATTAAACGCCTCTTCACTATTCTGATATAGACCCAGAAATAAGTAATAAATAAAGGCTCTCCTCCAACTCAGTCATTGCTGGGGATTCAATAAACTCTGTGCAGGCTTAGCATGAAGCATACATGGATTTTATGTGCTTGCAGGGTGCGCAGCAGTGCTAATTGCATATGCATGCTGCGCACTGTATTTAAATATAAACAAACCTGGTTTTGAGGCTAGTAGCAGTGCTGCTAGCCAGGAAACCATGTAAAACAACACAGACAGCAACAGACATGTAAACATGTTTACCTACAGGCAAACCAGGTCTGCGTATTGGTCCAAAATGCCACAATGATTACCGGGGTTATTATTAAAGCAATGTTTATAGTTCCAGCACATTACATGACAGGGTATACAGTGCAGAGTTGTGCTGAAACCTGTTTCAGACATATTGAAGAACAGTTGTGTAAATGATCTGGAAGGGTACATAGGCAGCATTATAAATAAACAGTCAGGGGAAGTGTGTGTATTGATTAAGAACACACAGATGAATTGTAGGAATGAGCACAGGGAAAAAGGACAGGTGAAATATGGTAATGTACAGCAGATGAGGGCATGTCAGTGAAGACAACGTAGCTTGAACACTAATCACATATCAACAAGATACAGTATGGTCTGCACAGTGAATGCATATGTAGAATGTACCATCACCCAGGATGACGCCACAGTATAAACAAGAAATGATTGACATCAACAACTAGCTTAGTTTCCAGTGTCGATCCAGGGGGATCCAGTATCTCTCACCATGGAATGAGATGGCTGACAGGCCATGCTGCTATCCCAGAAATGGTCTGCACCTGTGACCTCTAGGCTGTTGGATACTGTCTAAGGCACTTGTCTCCCCCATTTTGCCTTTTTCAGGTAATGTCAAAGCAGCAAAAGTCCAGCTGTTAAAAACTCCACTGGAGGCAAACTGAAGGTTCTGATGCTTAATGCTAGGAGTCTAAACAAGAAGCTGCACTGGTGAAAATTGCCAACCTGCAAGCTAACAGATTTGGTGCAAACTTCACCCCACTGGACCTACTATACCCTAAAGCATACCTGGCAACAGTCCTCTGCCAAGTGTTTCTAGAGATCAGGTCATATCTGCACTCTCCAAGACTAAAAGCACAGCCTCAATGGTACCAGATAACATCCCAGGTTGCTTACTAAGCAATCTAGAACAGGACCTAGTGGACCCAATTAGCATCCTCCTTAGCCATAGCCTGAAAACTGTCTTTGCTCCAGCAGAGTGGAAAACAGCAACATTAATGGGTCTATAGCAGAACATCGAAGTATTAAAACTTTGAATGTTCTGATATAGAACACTATTCAGCGAATGCTAAGAATAGCGAAGTTGCAGAACAGCAAATTCTTTCCTCAGGAAAGAATTCAGTTGGTCATTTCTGTGGCTTCGCTATTCTTAGTGCTGTGGTGGAAAGTTATGGGTTGGGTTCAGGAAAATGTGCTATTGTTTGTACATTAGGGTTAGGGGTGGGTTAAGTAAATTAGGTTTAGGGTGTGGGTTAGGCGTGTGTGCGATAGTGACAGACTTTAGGGTTGGGGCAGTTTAAGTGAGTTAGGGTTATGGCACGGGTTAGGTGAGCGATAGTGATGGACCTTAGGGTTAGGGTTTGGGTTAAGGTAAGTGGGTAGATAGTAGTGTATGTTGAGTTTAGTGTAGCGTTAGATGTAGGAATTTAAGTGTATGTGTGTGGTTGCTGTTTGTTTGATGTGCTTGTGTTGTGCGTATGTGTTTCAGAGAAACAAATTTTTTCCATGGGAAAAAATTTGCTGTTCTGAATGTTCGATATTTTCATGTTTAGATGTTTTGGGGCCGATAAAATAGCGTTTGCTATTTTCATCTTTCGATAACATAATATAAATGCACATTAACCCCCTTGTACAAAAGGGGGCCATCAACCAACCATGGGAACTATAGACCCATAAGTCTAACCAATCTCATCTGCAAGGCCATGAAAAGAATCATCATGTACATTATCAACAAGGACATATGACCTTCAAACTCTAGACATAAAACAATTTGCCTTTGGTAAGTGTAGAGTATGCTTATTAAACTTAGTGGACTTCGAGTAAATGACCAAAGACCTGGATGAAGGTAAGACAATGCATACCACCTACCTTGACCTAGTTAAAGCTTTTGATCCAATTCCCCACTCAGGTATTATTGAGAAATTCTCCCAGCTGGGGATTAACCCTTACATCACTAGATAGATAGCCAATTGGCTCACTGACAGAGCAAATACTGTCAAAGTTGGTGACTCAATCTCTATCAGTAGAGCTGTCACTAGTGCCATACCAAAAAGGATCTGTGCTCGGGCCTTTACTATTCAGAATCTAGTTTTTTTAAGTCAAGGCTACAGTAGATGGCCTTTGGCTTAAAAGGTTTGCTGATGCTTGCAAATTGGGTGCAGTCATTGAGTCCACCAATGATGTTAATATATTACAGGAGGGGCTAAAACAGACAAATGATTGGTGCCAAAGCCATGGTCAGCAATTAAATGTAAACAATTGTCATTATTATTGCCTTTGGCAAAGTTGAATTCCCCACAAATTACAGTATTGACAACACCCCATCCTCCAAGCTCCAAAGCAGTGGTGCAAGACCTGAGAACACAGTTATATAACAAACTGAACTTTGACCACCAAATTTCTTTAGTGGTAAGGAAAGCCTTCTACATTGTGTATCTCATAAGTAAGGGCATCACATTCAGGTCTGAGGATGTTATAACACTGCTGTTCTTGACTCTCAGCAGAACATTAATAGAGTATAATGATCCCTATTGCATGGACCTCATCAGATACCTGCAGCAGCTGGAGAGACCACAGAGGTTTCTCAACAAGAAAATACATGGCCTCCAAACCATGCCATGA
The DNA here is from genome assembly GCF_019279795.1 of Protopterus annectens. Lineage (NCBI taxonomy): Eukaryota > Metazoa > Chordata > Ceratodontiformes > Protopteridae > Protopterus > Protopterus annectens. The sequence continues at coordinate 227,015,290 of NC_056729.1, read as the reverse complement.
TGTAAGAGGATAGACTGAAAGCCCTGTCACTGTATTCTGTATCGTATTGGCATCTGAGAAGTGACTGATGCCAGCCTACAGGACAGTCTCAGATCCTACTCTGATGTAACTGCTGCAGATTCACAAATCAAATGGCACAAAAATCAGTTGCTCTAGGGATCTTTACCTAGTCTGTGACAAAAGAACATGCTTGAGAGACAGATATATCTCCAAGAGACACTTCTCTGGAATAAACTTCCATATCATGTGAAGCAGACCTCCTCAGTGATCCTATTCAAGCGCAACCTAGACAAATGGTGAGAGACTGCAAACTGACCCCCAAGGGTGTCATCTGTGTCCCTCATGGACAGGGGTAATTGCTGTTGTCCATAGACTCGCTCTGCAAATTACATCCACCTAATAAGGACAATTGGTGCTTCTTGTGAAGAACATGGATAGGCTTGTAAGGGCTGTAGGAACGATAGCTTAGCAACTTCCTATGAATCTGTGTCAATAGTTCTCAGGGGCATATTACTACAGCTGTTATGGAAAGAGCATGTAATGTAATGGCAGCAATAGCCATCAATGCATTAGTTCACAATGCAGATTGTAATATCCTCTTGTAGCCATACTGTACATCCATACCACAATATAGCATATGTCAGTGACAGCAATATTGACATGTAAAGTGATTATTGGGTCTTAGGACACTATTATGTTGATAGCCAACATAACATGAAATCCTAGCCATTATTATAAAATAAAAGTAAAAATGCCTATATGTATATTATAGAAGATATTGTGCATATGTGTATATTTATTGATTACATTACATCTTGCCACTGCACATATGGGACGTGTGCACCATACCTTGACAGAATTACCAATCACACATGAAGTGCTGTGAGGATAGCTTGCATAGGCTCATGGAAGGACTGTGCTTCATGATGTGTATATGCATATTTGACATGAGGACGTCCTTCACTCCTCTGTGAGAATGATGTCATGTGGCCAGAGGACAAAGAAGGATGTGTGGGGCTACATAAATTGTACCCCAAGTGGTAGGAAAATGAAAAGCTATTTCAAGGATCACACAATAACCATACTGTACCAACAAACAAACACACAGCAGTACACTGGGCCTGATATGAACATTACACCTGTGTAAGCATAGAATACATATACCATGCATGTCACAGTAGCAATGCCACATATGTCTGACTGTAACACCGTCACACTGCAGTTTGTGGAGTATGATAGCATCATTGTATGCTGAGGGGAACATGTTGCAAGTATTGTAGGGCATGGATGTGGTGTCATATCCCTGTGTGAAATTGTCTCATAAGTGATAGTTGTATGTATAGACATGCAAGTAGCTTGCTGTCAGATTAGAAAACCAATATGTGTAGTTAAAGTAGATTGCAAAGACAGTAGATAATTTTACTGTCACAACACAGGCTTGTTTTGAATACTGTCAGAGTGCATGTCATAGAGGATAACATAATCACTGTATGCTACAATATGCTTGGAGGAGTGTTGGACATCGCTGTGGACACATATATCATTCTAAAACTGCCTATTTACAGCGCACAGTACTTAACACAAGTCGCATAAGACATCTAGCTTTGTATTGTCAGACAACACTTTATAGCTGATGACATCACCAGAGTCTGGTGAGAGGAAGATGGTAATAGCAGTATCCCACATGCTGGTGTAAAATGTTGAGCAAGTGCACAAGTACACAACACCTGACAATAGTGAGAACAGAGCCCCTATCTATCTGAGTATACAACTACAGCACTACAGCACAAGCTTGATTTAGAGAGTGTCAGATAAGTGAGATAACTCTTTAAAAGTGATGACATCACCAGTGTCTGGTGAGTGGAAGATGATAATAGCAGTATCCCACTTGCTGGTGTAAAATGCCCTTATGAATGTCGAGCAAATGCACAAACACACCACTTGACTGCAATGAGAACAGAACCCATACTTCTCTATGTACCTCAACTAGATACCTCTGTATTTATCGCAAGTGCCACAGCACAAGCCTGGCTTAGAAAGTGTCCAACAACACTATAAGTGATGACATAAGCAGTGTTTGGTGAAAGGGAAAATGGTAATAGCAGTATACTACATGCTGGTGTAAAATGCTCTCTCTAATGTTGAGCAAGTGCACTGACACATAAGTTAACTGCAGTGAGATTAGAACCCTTGTCTAACTAAATACACTGAATAGCAAATTCAATACTTAGTGCATGAACCATGCACAATTTGATGGTTGTAAGGCTGAAGGACAATTTATAGTGCATTACATCATCACTGAATGTTTGATAGAAGATGTTGGGAGGCCTGCATGAAATGGATGGGTAGGCATGTTCAGTTGTCAAAGTATTGGTATTCCATGGGATTTTATTGATGACTACATAAGATGCAACTATGCTCTTCTGACTAGACAAGCACACCCGCTAATCAATTGACTGTACTGAGATTAGAACTCCTACCTAACCATGTATACAGATTAGATAACTTAGCACTTAACACATGGGCTATGGCACACATCTGACTTTTAAATGGCAGATGAATGATTTATATTGGGTGACATTATCATGTTTGAGAAAGGGTGTTTAGAGGCCTTCATGAAATGAATGTGAAGGCATGTCCAACTGTCAAAATATTTGTACTCCATGCAATTGTACTGATGACTGCAGGATCGACAATTAGGCTTTTCTGACTAGACAGACACACACCAGTTGACTGCAGTGAGCTTAAAACCCATACCTAACTAAGTACATGAATTAAAGAATTCAGTGTTTAATGCAAGTGTCATGGCACAAGTCTGACTTGTCCAAGGCTGCAGGACAATTTCTAATGGATGACAGCATCAATGGATCATTGAAAGAAGATGTTGGGAGGCCTTTCTGAAATGGGTAGTTAGCCATGTACAACTCCCAAGATATTAAAGTTATGCATGTTAGCAGATTGATGAATGTGCAAAGTGTAGCATTTGCTATTTTGTTTAAAATGTGCAGGTATACTTTAAGAGACAGCTTTACAAACTCTATGCAAACAGATGTCCACATTACTGTAAGTACTGGGAAATCTGAATGCATATTGTCATCATAAAGATGTGCATGGTATATAAGAAAGCATTTATTTGTGTAGTGTAGTTGATATATTTGTGAACAAGTACAGAGAGACCAAATTTATGTGCATGGGTGGAGGTAAGAGATGGCTGCAGTGTAAATATGTGCACTTTCCTTAAAAAGTGCCTTCCCTTTGTTTGTGTTTTTACACATATTTTCATAGGATAAAGATTAAATGGACAGTAAACATAAGCAATATATGCTACTGTGCACTTTCCATAGCACACTGCCAGTCACCTGATTTATGCTATCAATGCCAAAGTGTTTGTGCATGTCAGATACACATTTATACTGCTTTCCCTGTTTGCAGGTAGTTAGGTGGCAAGCAAACTCTAGCTGCAATGCTAAAATTATGAGAGTTATTAGTACTGAGTGTATGAAACACACCCACTTCTTAGCTGCCTCTGTGCAGCAGGTGTAAATGCAGTATCCCATTTATTTTGAAGCCCAATGATATAGGGTTCGAATTCAGGTAAACCTAACAGTTTTACATAGTATTTATACTGCAGTGAAATTATTCTTTACTCTGCATGCATTGTGTGTTACCTTAGTATAGCCTCTTTAAGCAGCATTGTGCAGAGGTAACTGTAACATTGAAGAGATATTTACTGTCACTTGGCATTGGTGAGTGATGCCAAACTCCATGCAGACATGGGGGACAAAAAGTGAATAGCTCCATTACTGTTTTTTTTTTGTTTGTTTTGTTTTGTTTTGTTTTTTTTTTTTACTTATGTGTGTTGCATGTGATTCTATTTGTGACCAGATTGAAGGTGTTAAAATGAGGTAGATGAGAAAGTGGTAAAATGGGCAGGGAAGCACGGGGAAGAACAAAGAGAAAGCAATATATAGGAATGTGCAGGAGGGAGAAAGGAAAGAATCACATCTATCCACTTCTTCAACAGTGTAACATGTAAATATCGTACAGAATATTAGCTGGATTTGGACTGTCATTTCAACAAAGAGGTGTGACAACAACACAAGCATGTTTTATAGCCAAGAAACAAGTGATACACCATCAGCAGAAGAAAAGGAACGTAAACCTCAGCGCTTTCACGTTGATACACAACGCTTCCTCAGACTTGTGTATCAACGTGAAAGCGCTCACTGTTTGGATCCTGTTACCTGTTACCTGAATAAACCGTGAAGTGAATACTGAGGTTTACATTCCTTTTCTTCTGCTGATGGTGTATCACTTGTTTTTTATCTACATTTGCTTGGCTTAGTAAGTTGATACTTCACTCAGTGGTTAATTTATTTTCTTGAACTTTGATGTTTTATAGCCAATTGGATAGAATCAAGTGTGTCAAGAACAGATGTGTATGAAGTGGAGAACTATTTATGGGTCGATATTTTTTGTGTGGCAGGTGCCCATTTTGTTTTTATTTCAGTAAGAGAAAAATATTTGAGGAAAGGATGTAGGTATTTCTGGGTCTGTTAAGTAGGGATAAGTGAGGACGCAGATGCAAACAAACAGGACAAACAAGACAAGACACAGGGATGGTGAGGGACCCAAAAAAGTTGGGGGACAACATGATTAGGGTTAGGGAGGGGGACAACAGATGTCCATGCCAATCAAACATGGGGACAGTGAAAATCTAGTCCTCACTCCCAAGAATAGCATCACCATCACATTACCCCACTTGCTGTTGGAAAGCTTGATGTATTCACCTATGGACTATGAGGGAGAACAGCCTCTCCATCTGGTGTAGACCTGCACCAATGGTGCTGCGCATGACCCTACATGCTAACCCTAGCATTTCCCGGTGGATAATAAAATTCCAACCACTGCCAGTACTCCTGGTGGGTACCACAGCACCAGCTGCCAGAGTAGTGCTACCTTAGCATACAGGTGGTGCAAGGGAAGTGAAGGCAGTACTGTCATATTGGGAGCCAGATATGCTGGGCAGCTATGCCAGAGCCATTGGAGTGGGGGCAGGCTGAGCCACTGAACTTGGCCTACATCCTTGTGCTTTGAAGCATTTTGTGATTTGTTAGAGATGGATGACATGGAAATGTTTTGATGACACATAGGAAAAAGATATAAGAGTTTGGGTAGAGAAAAAAAGAGAACATTCATACCATCATATGTGACATGCAATGCATTATCACAATAATAAAGTATTTTATCTAAACTTTTACATTTAAGTATACTTCTTAACAACTACAAACTACAAGTAAGTATTGCTCAAAGTAATTCTTGCAATGTACATTTCACATATGCTTGGTCTAATTATACAGATTAAGTTAACAGCAGGGCATTTCCACCATGTGTATAGAAATAAATTTATGTAATACTTCAAAAGGATTTTACTATTTTATATTTGTTACTTGTGGTATTTGAACTCACAATGTCTGACTACAGTCTTAGACTTGACTCCTGCAGGTGGTCTGTGCTACAGACTGAAGCTTACTTGCTTGCTTTTACAGTTAAACTATGCATGCTTATTTTGCTACAACTGTATATAAATAAATAAATTTAAAAGCTAACATAATACTTCTGTTGTCCTGCTTACATACCCTTTGCTTTCCTCACTCTGTCTATATGCTCAGCATTGGCCTCTTTATTCATCATAATCTCTGTATTGGCTGTAAATAAAGAGAAGAGAACAAGAGAAGAGCATTATGCATACTAGTCCTGCCTACATGCAGCTCTTTATGTACTGTAAATTCTATTTCTCAGTATACTTACACAAATGTGGGAATGTCAGCAGTCCTAAACTCATCCAGCCACTGGTTGAGTCTATCCCTCGTGATCCTTTTCTGGTCATTAAAGTGATGCCTATATTGTTGTCCAGTGTGTGTAATGCCAGCCACACTGGAGACAGCCGTGTTCAGACTATTACAAGCCTCAAACTTGTACTGAGAGCCAGTATAGTCCTCCTGCAAAATTCTTCAGCTGTGGGACTTTACAAGGAGGCCAGTGAAGATTCTGGACTCCTCGACACCCCACCTCTGTGTCCTAAAATGGGCATCTTCCCTTCTACCATCAGTCATGTCCAACCAGGGAGAACAGCAATAGCTCAGAATGATTTCCCGCCAATGCCTGTTATCACATTTACTGGTAGTGAGTAAGTCCAAACAATGTTAAGCAGAGAGGAACAGTGCCAAACAGAAAGGAAAGTAGTTTTGGAAACTGAAAGGTTAATCTAAGACTTGGCATTAGTTTGAGGATTGCTTGCTGCTGTAACTGTTAAAGGATTTAACTTTGATGACATGTACTTGGGGCATACATTTCACGACGTGACACATTTTAGTTTGGCTTTATACACTGATAAAACTGATTTTTACAATGTGGGATCCAAACCTATGCATAAGAGAGAAAACAGTTTCTTCCACCACAGTGATTTTCCATCCTTGCCACAGAAGAAGTGCTTCTCAGTCATACCCTTTAATTACTTGTAAGTATATATGGCAGGTCAAGGGGCTAACCACGTATTTGTGTGTGACCTGACAAGGTCCTGATTTATACATTGATATGTGTTTGAGTCTTATTGAAGTCTGAAGGTCATCCAAGGCCAGATATCATAATTATAATTACAGAAACATAGTAGTCAGTATACCCTCAGTCATATATATAATTCATATGAGCTGCACTGTTATACATACTTATTGTCATTTAGAACTATGTTTAATTTATTGTGATATTTAATATGAAGCAAAATGGAGCAACAGTAAAACATTTGGAATGTCATGCATCAGAACACATGATGATCTGCATTGCAGCTCTACAATTAAACCTGCTGCCACAGGAATAGTAAAATAACAGTTGTATATTTTCCTGTTGATTATTAACTTCTGCGTGTTAACCACCATACAACACGCCTTGTATGTTTACACACTGCCCAACATACTTGATATAATGTATCCATTTTTAATATGTCTACTGTCTGATTCCTCTCTGCAGGTGTTCTATACCTGCAGGTTTTGGGGAACATCACTAACTGCCATGCAACAGTGCTTAGCGACATCGCATGGTAGAACGCAAAAAATGTAACAATGCATGTATCTTTCTTAAAAATCTAGAATGTCAGCATCGTGTCTGCAGGTGTTCTGTCTGCTTCTTGTTTGGGCCATTAGTACAGGTTTGCGGAAATGGTAAGCATTGTGCAAATGAGACCAGCAAAGCTAAATTTGTTTTAACCTTGTGAGCAGTTTTTATTAGGTTTCATTTATTAATTTATATATTTATTTTTACATTTGTTTACCAGGAATGTCCAACTGGACACATGTCCTTTTTCAGCAGAGGCCTGGGGAGAAAAGCTCCAGTTAGTACATATACATAGAAATATGAATAACATCCAAATATGGAGACAAGACATATCAAAGTACAATTGACAGCATTTGCATTACATAATTTAAATGTGAGTTATATACATCGGTAAAGGATGAGAAAACAGTTTGCGGTACATTGGTATACAGTGTGCTATGCTCACAAGAGTTATACAATCCAATAGTACATTAGAGGAATTTATGCAGGCATGAGAATATATAGATAGTAAGAAGGTGAAGGTGAAAAGATTGCTGTAATAGTAAGATCACAAGGTAAGTGTAGCATTTAGGCAATGATGAATAAACGTAGGTTATTAGACGGTTAGCTATATTATGATGTTAAAAGATATAGATACTGTTTCTTTAATTAGCTAGGAAGATTTGTAGAGGAGACAGTAGAGAGTTTGATGCTATCTGTCAACTGATGGTGGAACATGAGCACAGTGATTTGGTAAGGAAGTGATGTTTTTAGGTTAGTTTTGAATAGAGGTAAGGATGTAATAGAGGTAATGTTAAGTGGCAGTTCATTCCAGATTTTACCTATGTAATGAGCAAATAGAGAATCACCTGCATGGTTTCTGGATAAGTAGGTTTTTATTTGTTGTTTGTTGGAGGAACGTAGTGGTCTATTGGTAACACAGGGTTGAAGAAGGGTTTGTAAGGAAGGTATTTTGTCTGGTTCTGAGCGGAGTTTGTGGGCCATTGTCAATTGTGTATAGTGTAGGAGATGGGGGAGTTGTAGCCAGTTGAGTTGCTTGAGTATGAGGCAGTGGTGTGATCTAGTTGGTGAACTTGTGGCATATCTTGCAATTTTATTATAGCAGGATTCTAATTTACATAGCTCAGATTTCTTGAGATTAGTGAGAATGGGTGTTGCATATAATAAGGTGGATATTAAATGTGTTTGTGCAATAGCTATTTTGGTATATTTGGTAAAATAGTGATTATTCATGTATAAAGTACCTAGCTTTTTATGTACCTTTTCACTGTCTGGGAAATATGAATATCAAATTTAAGTTTGCAGTCTATTTCAATTCCTAACAGTTTAGTGTGTGGTGATGGGGTGTTTATGGTATTGTTAATAGAGGAGATAAATAATGTGTTAGAGGGGGGAGAAGTTTATTAGGGAGGAATACCATAAGTTTGGATTTTTTAGGGTTTAGGATTAGGTTAGCATTTGTTAGTCAGGATTCTATGTCATGAAAGGCTTTTTGATTCAGAGTTTGAAGATCCAACAGAGAGTGTGCAGAGCAGATCACTGTGGAGTCATCTGCATATTGGATTAGTGATGCATGAATGGTTGCTAGATGGAGTGTATTAGTAAACATGGGCCTAAGATAGAACTTTGAGGCACTCCTAGAGTGACTGGTAATAGGGGAGATAAAGTTCTTGCCAAGAGACTGCTTGTTGCCATCCTGTGAGGTAATCCTGGAACCATGCAAGTGTTGAGTTTGTCAAATGAAGGTTAGCGAGGGTATTTAGTAGGTTAGTATGAGATACCATGTCAAAGGCTTTTGATATGTCTAGGAAGATAGAAGAGACATACTTGTTATTGGTCCTGTGGAAGTTGATAGTGTTAGTGAAAGACATTAGTGCAGTGGTTGTGCTATGATATGGTCTAAGTCCATGCTGGGTATTAGTTAGGAGATTGTTAGTAAGAAGGTAATCAGTAACCTGCCTGTGAACAACTCGTTTAAGAATTTTTGATAGTGGTGACAGTATTGCAATTGTTCTATAGTTATTTATTTCAGTTGATGGGCCACCTTTGTGTAGGGGAATGATATATGAGGTTTTCCAGATTGAAGGGACCTGGTGTTCAGTTATGGATCTAGTGATTATTAATGAGATGGGGTATGCTATACCTTCTGCTGTTATCTGCAAGTATTCAGCAGGTAGACTGTCTACAGCTAGTTTTGGTGGGTTTTAGATTTTTAGCAGTCTTTAGATAGTGTCAGTTGCAACAGGTTGAAGACAGAATAGTGGTGTGGTGTTTGTTGTGTGGGCTGGGGGTATGGTTGTTGAAGGAGTCTGATTTTTGGATAATCCTAGTGTTGGTAGTGGTTGGAAAGGGTTTCCTGTTTTACCTGGTAGAAGGATGTTGCTTATAGTAGACCAGAATTTTTGGGAGGATTTTTGTGGTGCTTGGTTTGCATTTTGGTGTAGTAGTTGATTTTATCTATTTTAATGTGTTCTTTGCTTTGTTTCTAAGTTCCTGATAAGTTTGCCGTGTGAGTTGGGAATTATTTGCTTTCCAGGTAGACCAAGCCCTATCTCTAACTTTGAGAAGATTTAGTGTTTCTTTTTTTAGCCAAGGGGCATAGTTAGACTTGACACATATGTATCTAATGGGTGCTTGAGAGTTTAGAATGTAGAGGAAGGTAGTGCTGAAGTAATGAATGGCTTTGAGTAGTAGAAGATGTTGTAATGGTGTCCGATTACAGCTTTTAAGTATTTCTACAAGTTTGTTGGTGTTGAGTTGTCTTTTGTTTCTTATCTGTTGTAGTATAGAATGTCTGGTTGTATTAGATTTTCTTCTGACTACATATGTGGGATAGTGGTCACTGAGGCTGTCTGGCAGACAACCTGAGTGGGGATAAAGGGCAGGCCTATGTGTTAGCATGCAGTCTAAAATGGAATTTTTGTTGGTAGCTTTGTTAGTTCTGGTGGGTGATTTGATGAGTTGTGAGAAACTGTGTAAGTTAATGCAGTTTTTGGGGTTTGGAGAATTGCAGTCTGACCAATCTATATTAACATCACCCATTATGAGTGTCTCCTGGGGAAGGTTATTGCTGCACCAAAGTAGGATGTTTTCTAGCTTTGGTATAGTAGAGACCTATATATATATATATATATATATATATATATATATATATATATATATATATATATGTTTACTGGCATTGATGTTTAGTTTGGCAAATATTATTTCTGCATTTTGTGGTTCTAAGGTTGTGACATCTAGTGTTTCTATGGAGAGGTGTTTTTAATGTTGTAGCCTGGTGGAAGTATTTCATTACTGTTGGTGCTGGGATTTAGCCATGTCTCTGTAACAAGTGTGATGTCTGGTGAGTATAGAGAGATGTTGGCATGGAGTTCATGGATTTTGTTGTTTATGCTTCTTATGTTTATATTCAATATTAAAATATCTGCTACATCTCTATTGGGAATGATTGATGGTTGGTTGGCTTTGGGTTGGTGATTAAGATTAGGGGTTTGCTGATAGGGCCGGGGTTGGGATGGATGTCACCACTTAGAGCTAGCCTTGAGGTTATTTGGACAATATGTCTCTAGGCTTGTTAATGTTTTTGTCATATTCCAAGGAGATATTGGGAGATGTGTTATAGCACAGTAGTGACAGTTTGATGTGGGATATGATTGTGCAAGTGAGGGTGGAGCTGTGTATAGTTATGTTAATTGGCTTGTTAGGCAAAGAATGGGTGTTCGATGTGGAGTAAGATGTGGAGGCACTGGGGATGTTTGAGTGATATGAAGTGATTTTAGTTGCTACTCTTAGTAGAAATAGTGAACTTATCAGAAATAATATCTGGTATATGCAACTGATGGTAAGTTGGTAGTGGTTTGTTCTGTTTGAGTTATTAGGGTAGTTACAGATGGCCATATCTGTTGTGGGGTATAATTGATATGTGTAATGAGTAAAGCTTTTGAGAGCTGAGGCGAAGTAATTAAATAGTGTGTGATTGGCAGTTAGGTAGGGGGAGTAGGTTGGAGTGAAGGAGGGGTTGAGAATAGGTGAGATTAGGTTGATGGAGAAGTGAGGGGATGTGGCTTAGTAACTATACATTTTGGGGGGGGTGGAAAAGGGGGTAGGGTAGGGGAGTGGAGTGGAGCCTGAGTGCAGCGAGGTCAGAACGGAGTGGGCTAGAATCCCTGCCTTAAGGAACAGTGAGCTTGTACTCAGGTAGGCGAGATGACTCAAAGTCTGAAACTCAAGGTACTGTTATAAAAATAAGCAGACCCTTATGATTAGCTGGGTTCAGAGAGGGTAATTATCTATTTTAGGTTCAAAGGTTCATTGTTATGTACTAGGCTATCTGCCCGAAGGCATTTATAAGCCTTGCCAGAATGTGTTGGCTTTTACCGCCCCCTTAGATTAGTTCCCTCTGCCTGTGTCCAGCAGAACCACTGATGTGATCCCTGGGGTGAACTTTCTGCTTCCCATCCACTCATCAAGGTTTCTCTTGACGAACGTTAGTGAGGAGCTATGCCTAATGTAGATTGGAATCTTGTTCCATAGCATGGGAAGTCTCTGGGTCAGGAATCTATCTCTCCAGCATGTCCTATTTATTGTTGTGGTAAGGTTTAGATCCCTAGAGCATGTGGCTTGAGGGGATATGGTTTTCTTTAGGTGGAGCATGTCCATCAATTCTGGGTTGGACATGGTCTTGTATGTCAGGCAGAGATCACCCCTGAGTAGGCGGTATGCACCCGAGTACATCTGGAGTTTCTTCAGTCGAACTGCATTGGGCATCTGTTTGAGGCCAGTGATCCTCTTGGTGAGGTACTTCTGTGGTCTTTCCAGCCGTTGCAGGTGTCTTGTAAGGTACATCACAAACAGGGTGTAGTACTCTATGATGGGTCTGATGAGTGATGAGTAGAGGGGCACAATGACCTCTTTTGATCTGGATGTGAACCCTTTTGTGATTAGGTGGGCCACATAGAAGGATTTTCTAACCACTTTGGCAATGTGATTATCAAAGGAGAGATTACTATCTACTTGGGTCCCCAAATCCCTTATTACATCTTCCATATTTAGGGGACTACCACCTATGTGGTAGTTTGTGGGAATTATTTTTTTCCAAAGGGGAGGACTATGCACTTTTTGGCATTTAGCTTGAGGCCATGATTTGGATACCAGGTATCTGTCTCAGTGAGACCCTTTTGGAGGATGTCCGTGTCAGCTGAAGAGTCAATTATAGCCTCTAGTTTGCAGTCGTCTGTGAACGTAGTCAGCCATAGCCCTCCTGTGCTTGCCTGTACCTCTGAGAAGTATATGTCAAACAGGAGAGATCCTAGGACTGAGCCCTGGAGAATGCCACTTGTAACCGGTTTAGAGTCAGACCTAGTTCCCGCAACTCTTACTATGTGGGTTCTGTCCGTGAGCCAGTTGGCAACCCATCTCGTGATGTAGGGGTTTATGTTCAGGCTGGTGAGCTTGTCTATAATTTTAAGGTATTGCCTTTATATATATATATATATATATATATATATATATATATATATATATAACAAATTGCTGGATCCTGGGACAGCCTAAATTAGAACAGAAAAATGGCCAAAAAATAAATAAATGCACAACAGCTTACATCCTGTGAGAGGCGACCTTCCAGCAGTAAAATATAATGAATTGCAGCTTGTACTAGTTAAGACAGCTATTTGTAGCTAAATAACATTGAAACAGCCAGTATCTCAGGTAATATTAAATATGAAGGTATGGGGTATAACGTACAGGTCACACTTCCAGGTGGTTAGTTCTAACTCCTTCAGGATGAGTCCTGATTGTGATTTTATGTCTCCTGGAGCACTTTTGATAATAGTACTGGTGCAGGACTGTTCAGAAGGATGTCAGGGCCCTGTGTACAGGTCACACTTCCAGGTGGTTAGTTCTAATGCCAACGGAATGAGTCCCAATTCTGATTTTATGTCTCTTGCAACACTTTTGGTAATAGCACTGGTGAAGGACTGTTCAGAAGGATGTCAGGGGGCCTACGTAGCTTTAAAACAACAAAATTAAGAGGATAAGCAAGTGAAACATATGAAAATAAAAGACAATGGTGGGACTTGAGTCATGGTCTACAGATAGTTTATGCTGATGTGTTTAGCAGATGTGCTACACACAGAGGTGATTCACAAGTGTAGTTGATGTATTGTTTATCAAAGAAGTACATTGCATGACATTTATTGCATTTATCCATTTCCTGTGTTTGCGCTAAGCCACACTCCATGCAAATAGTGGTGTTAAAAAAAAAGATAACACATCTGTAAAATAAACACTACAAAATATATGTTAGTACACATGAAAGATTTTTACACAACTGTGGATTTGAACTCTCACAGCAATGAACCTTCAAAACATAATAAGAGTGTCATATTCCTCTTTGCCACAGAAACAGCTTTATAGCAGAGAATGAAAATCACTGTTCATGCAAGCAAATGCAAAATCATATTAACAAGACATATGGCACTTGTACACTTCTGAGTTGTTTGTACATATATTAATTTTGCAACCATTTATGATTATTGTTTGCAGAAATGCAGCTCTGTCTTATCTCTGCATGGTGCTCACTCGCCTCTTATCTGAGCAGTAATCTGAGGCATGCAGTCTTTAAGCCATTTTTTTACCATTGTCCTTAAAATGTTTGAAAATATTAAATGACAATATTATACAGTTTCCAACAAAGGCAGGGCATTTTGGATATTAGTGAACAGAAACTGAGAAATGTGTGCTGTTCACTTCCATTTAAAACCTTGAAACAATTATGTCTACACTTTGTAATTATATCCTGGCTGACACACCCACTGGAGGTAAGGGAGTCAGAATTGCTGTTGTATCTTCCTGCTCCATTCCAGTAATCATTCACAGTTGCAATCCATTAGCAAAAAACACTGAGAGAGTGCCTAGAGTATGCTTACATTTGATACATGGAGCCAAAAATTTGGGAGTCAGCAATTTTAATGAGTTCACATCTTTATTTTCATCTTCATCATGCTCACAGGTATGACTCTACACTATAAAAAGTGAACCATGTAGCTAGAGAACCTAAAGGTGAGGAGACTTATTTATGTGGATAACGCAGAAGAAGATTGCTATTACTTTGGATTTATCTGCACAGAAGTCTACTGATCTCATATAATTGCATTTTTCAGTTATTTATTTGATATGCTGACATGTCACTAGGAAATATATATATATATATATATATATATATATATATATATATATATATATATATATATATATATATATATATATATATATTAGCAAATGCAACTTTTATCTGTATGCACTTCTTAGTAGTTTACAGATGGAATATACATTTTTGTCAGGGCATTTTACTTTCTCAGATGCACAGCCTTATTTAACTTTTATCACAAGTGTTAATGTTGCAACTACTTCTCTTTATACTCTTCTTTTGGTATTTCAGTGAAATGTAAATGTCCTATATTGTCAATGACACAGGGATGTTAGTCTTCTAGGATGGCACATAGACACTTCTGGGGAGTACTGGCCACAGATAGAGGTGACTGGCAATCGCATAAAAATTAATGTTATGTGGTGAATGTGTACACACATTTTTGAGACATTTTGTTTGATAGCACTTATAACAATTCACTGATGTTTTATTCCTTTGTTTGGTACCAAAATATCATTTGCATGTTGTTTTTGTGGTAGGGGAGCCAAGTTCCATATCTGTGTTGCCATAATCAAAATGCTTTTACAGAGGTTTGCTTTGCTATTGCTACTCCTTGTTTTGGATCAAAACTTTGTTTGTGTTTGACTATGACAAGTTACAACCATAGAACTTTTTTATATTTGAATATCTTGAAAGTTTTTTGTTTCTCCAGTGGGTAATATTGAAAAACTAATAATATGTATTATATCTAAGCAGGACTTTTATTTATGTTATATTTACATCTAGTATTCTTTTTTTGTGTTTTGTGTCACCTAGGACTATGGCATCAAATGTCCCAATCCCCACAACCCCCCTTCAGTGACCCTGAAAGAGACATGATTGTCCAAGCATTGTGGCAACATGGTGCCTTTTTGCTTGAGAGAGGACATGATATGTCTGGAAGACTGCAAATTTGAAACCAGATAGTGAAGAATGTGAAAGCTATTGGGGGATACAGCAGGACATATGATGAGGTGCGTCATAAGGCCACTGACATGATTTCATAAGCCTGGAGGAGAGCAGCTACAGTGGCCTGTGGACAGCTGACTACTGGGGGGGTGGAGGATGCTACAAGCCACCACTGACACCAAATGAATAGTTCCTGTCCACTGTCAGGGATCCAGAGAGCTCAGTGGTAAGTACACAGCAGCATGTGATTGATATTGGTGCTGCTGTTTCTGGGAGGACAAGTATGTCCCAGGAGGAACTTCCAGGTAAGCTTCCTATGTCAATTTTTAAATATTTATTGTACAGTAAAATGTTGAAAGCAAAACTTACATTGGTTTAATATTTTTTTGGGGGGATGAGTAGAAATAGTTATAGATTGATACATTTAACAACACATTTTAGTTCGTCATACATGGGTTTGAGGTAGATGTGTCATCCAAGTTTCAGTTGAATGTATTGTTAATGGACATGTAAAGGCTAAATATTTTCCCTTGTGCTATTGTTATTGAGATGATGTTGTGCTTACATTTTGCTTAGCTTCTTCCAGGACCATTCTCACTAGCACGTGTGGAATCATCTCCACTTGATAAGTCAAACATTTTTATTTCAATACTGATTTATTTATTTATTTATTGACATGTGTTAGCCAGGTTTGTCCAACTGGGCTTGTGGCCCATTTTCAGTGGAGACCCGAGGAGAAAAGCTCCAGTAGTACATTTTTAAACAAGTACAATTTTAAACAATATTGATATAATAGCAGTTATAGCAAAAAGATTCACATATGTTGGGTTACATGCATAAAGTTAAAGTTGCATTAAAAAGAAGCTAAGTAACATAATTTTACATTGATATAGTTCAATAGGTCAACAATAACATTTGTTGTTTGTATAAAATTATGCAAATGCATAGTAGACACATTGGAGAGAGGTGTAATGAGGTACTAAGTATGGTCCTTTTGAGGGTACATAAAGGGAAGGAAGACTAGGTGGGGTCATGGCAAGGGCAGGTCCTGGAATTGAGAAAATAAGCTTTTAGTTCATTTTTAAAGTGTGAGGTGTGAAAAATGAACATTTCACGGAAATATTCAATTATCTGTATGTGTGAGGTGGGAGTGAGGACTGTGTTTGTATTGCTGTACTGTCTGTGATAGGGGCACCAGCGTTAATTTGTTAGCATATGTTGAACTTCAGTAGTGTAGCTATTAATTTATTTCCTGTGTTTGTTGCTTATTAACACAAGTGATCCTGACAGTGGAAGCGTAGGACTCTTACCACCTGATGTTAGAGTACTGGCGGGTTCTGATAATGGTGGCCAAACACAGGCACAGTCAGGGGGTGCAGAGGTTGAATCTGACACTGAGGTTGGCATTCAGCCATTCCCTGTAATTCCATCAGACACAGCCAGTGGGCCTATGCAAACCCATTCCAGTAAGCCCTCAGATATTGGACAGCAGGTGGAGGGTGAGAAAATTGATCAGGGTAGTGTGGTTACTGTGGCTTCAGTGCCAGTTAACTCTGGCTATAGCCAAAGTGTGGGTGAGGTGCCATGCAGGAGTGTTGTTCAGGATGCTCACAGGAGGCATGCTATCCATCCTCCACCTGATCTAGGTGTGTGTTTCTGTGCCACTTGACATATGTTTTGGACCATCAATGAGGGGTAGGCACATTCAAAAAGGGTCTCCAAGGAAATGCTTAGGGTTGCAGATGTGGCACAGGCTGACATGCATGACTGCCTTACTGTGTTATTAATTCTATGGAATGGATGAATGACATGTTGGAATGGGCGATGTCCGTGATGGAATATCTGCTGGGGGGCTGGGAGGGGGACAGCATCCATATTGGTGAAGATCACCCACATCATCTGATGTTAGCTAATGTGGCCATGCTTGATCATGTTCTCATAGTGGCACTACTCCCACTGCTCCATCAGTGGTTGAGGTGTCCACACCCAGGTGTGGCAGACCATGGGGTCATAGCCCTTGGTGTACTCATGAGGAGACTTCATTCAGCAGATATCAGTCAGATTCAGGTAGCAGCAGTGCATCTGACCATGGATGTGGAAGTGCCAGTGCAACTCTTTGCAAAGCCATTTTTTGGGGGTCAGGGATGATGACAATGAACTGTCACCTCTTCTATGCACAGCTTACACTAGTTTGATATACCAGGACGTAGAGCTAGCACAGTGCTTGGCTGTGTTCTTGAAGACACTTACACACTAATTTTACCTTGAGTGCACATTCAGACACACGCACGCATGCATGCATGTACACACACACACACACACACACACACACACACACACACACACACACACACACACACACACACACACACACACACACACACACACACACACACACTCACACACACACACACACACACACACACACACACACACACACACACACACACACACACACACACACACAAAACAGTTAAATGGGTCAGCTGTGAGGTTTAAAGCTCATTCTGTTTCAGTGACCATTTGATAATTTATCCAAATGTCTGCCTGTTTCTCTTACTTACTCTTATGCACTCACTAACTTTTGTGTCTGCCTAGGCCTCCTACCCCCCCACCCCACCCCATGCAACACCCTGTGCAAATGATGATAACTGTGCCATATCATTGTTTTTTTTCTTTTGGATCCAGGGTTATATAAGTATTTTGTCTGATGCTCAGGTTGCATAGCTGGAATTAGTGCTTAATATATCTGTTTTTGTGATGCTGTTTTTCAAATTGTACTGCTTTCTTACAGGTTGTTGTAATATGTACATCCCTGACAAACTCTTAAACCAACAAAGCTGACCAAGCCGTAAATAAAAGTGTGACAAAGACCCAGCAATGGGGAGAATTTTTAAACATTCTGGTCTTACAAACATAGTCAATGGAATAACAGGTTTTGTATTACTATTTTTATGTTTGTTCTGAGGGATATTAAGTCTGAAACTGAAATTACTATCATTATTTTCTAACTTAACTCTTTAATGATTTTCCATTGCAAACATATGAGACAAAAATGTAGACATTCATTGAACCTCTGTACATTTTATACATAAGGGCTATTACTTGCTAAAGGACACGTATTCACATAAATCATTGCTGTCACAACTTGATATAACTGCTGTAAAAATCACCCACCTTATACTTACTTATATTAATAAGTAACAGTATGCAAGGATATGCTATTCATTTGTATTCTTAGACATTTATTTTTCTATTCCAGGTTCAACACTTACGTTAGATATCCAGCAGTTGCAAGAGTTTTATTTCAAGGCTGACTCTGTCTGATGCTAGCAGTACACACCCATTACATGGGTAAGTAAAGGGTGTGAGTGTTACCTGGCATAAATGTTACTGTATGTACGTGTGTAGGATGAAGGTTTTAGCCCCTTAGGTGGTGAGCATGTCTGGTGTCCATTGGGTCTTGGCAAGAGTGAGGCTATATTATGCAAGTCTACATCTTCCTACACCCACAGCAGCTGCTGATTCCCCCCTGACTCCTCAACTGCGTGTGGTTGTGGTGATCTTGCCAGTGGTGGTGGGATGTGTGGCCTTTCCCCTTGCAGATCCTGCTGAAGCTGTTTTCTCAGGATAATGTTGTGGATCATGGCACATGCAGGGAATATTTCAGCACATGTACAGGGACTGTACTGCAGGGAATTCTCAGATGTATCTAGGCACACGAACCATGGCTTCAGCAGCCCAAACAGACATGCTATGATATTTATTGTTTGAGCATGTGCCTTATTATAGAGTTCTTTAGTTAGTGTGTGTGCATTTCTGATGGGCATCATTAGCCATGGTTCCAGTGCATAACCTGCATCCTACAGTAAATAACCCTGTGGGATTTCCTCCCTAGTAAACAGCTCATACAGTTCAGAGTTGCACCAGATATATGAGTCATGCTAATTGCCTGGGTTGCCAGCACACAATTCAGGATGATTCCCTTTGAGTTACACATGACCTAGCAGTTAATAGACTGGTAGCCCTTTCTATTTATGTACACCCTTCCCTATTCCCTGGGTGGTGCTTTGATTTGTATATGTGTACAGTCAAGGGCACCCAGGACTTCAGAGTAGTGTGCTACAGGATAGAACTCCTGCATAGTTCTGGCTCTGTCCTCAGCTGTACAGGGATAATATATGTACTCACTGGCATGTTGCAGCATAGCATTCAGGAAGTTATGGGGAGTCCTGGATTCTGATGCCTGTGACACCCCCAGCATGTCCCCTGTTGGTCTCTGGCATCTTCCTGTAGCTAAAGTTCTAAGTGCTACACATACCTTAGTCTCCACTGGGATTGGTTACCATTGGTGTGCCCTTGTTCTTAGTTGAGGACAACAGAGGCCGCAGAGTTTCTGTAGTGTGTCTTGATTCATCCTATAACACTCTAGAATTTCCAACTCATGCAGATTATGAAAAGTTAAACTGGGTCTAAAAACCCTTCTTCTTGGCAATGATCTATTAGCAGCAGCAGCAGCATAGACATGTGTTTACTACACATACACATGAATAGGAGCAGCAGCCCCTTACATTCTTTTCATGGGGCCCAGTTTCTGTGGCTGTATTCCAGTATGTTTTGTAATTCACAGGGAAAATCAGCACTGAGTCTACATGTTTGCTTTATAGCTTGTTGAACAACTCCTCCATCTTGGATTGGTTGATTAGCATACAATTCAGCTGTTTATGCTGTAATTAACATGCCAAGATGTTTAACATGTTTTCGTGGCTCTACACGGCATGTAGAGCCATTTACTGAATACAAAACAGTGTGCTGTCATGTGTGTGTCAGGCCTATGTTGGCTTTATTGAATATGCAGCATTGTCTTAAATGCTAACTATGTGGATAACTATGTGGACATCATTAATGTGAAGGTGTAGGTAGCTGAACATGTCAAGAGCATGTGCAGGGTAACACATTTATGTCCCAATTTGCACAGAAATGAAATGTGGAACGATCATTCTTGAGTCACTTTAGTGACCAGGCTAAATAAATATCTTCAGCTAGTCCTGTAAACCATTCATCAGGCTATCCTGTGTTTAAGATGGAGTGTCTAATCATCATTCTGCACACAAGGTCAAAGGTAATTACTTGGTTAGCTGCCCTTGTGGGCCATTATATGCTTAACCAATTTCCCTTTTTGTGCTTGAAATAACCTATCTCATTGGCCTTACCTATTCTATGGTCAATAATTATATATTATCCCTAATGAGAACAACTGTGATAATAAAATAGCTAATTTGAGGGGACCCACCCATGGGATAATGCATTTAAGAGTGTCTCTCTCCTTTAGTATTACAGGGGTCAGTCTTTGGGTAAATTTTCAGTTTCTCATTCATAGATCTATTTGTGCTTGAAAGTGGACAGGGATGAACTGTGATTTATGTGGATGGGGAGTCTGTTCCACAGCAGAAGCAGCATCCTTTGCGAGATATACCTGTCCCGCTAAATCATTTGTTGATGTTGCAGAAGAGGTTTAGATCCCTAGACTGAGTATTTCTGATGCCACCTGACTTGTTGATGTGCAGTAAATCCATTGGTAATGGGTCAGAGGATGCCTTCTAGGCCATACACAGGTCACCACTTAGCAGTCTGTAGGATACGGAGTATAATGAAAGAGCTTTGAGTTAGTCCATGTAGGACATTTTGTTTAGGCCTTGCATGTTTTTAGTAAGCATTCTCATTGGTCCTTTTAAATTTTGTCAGAAGTTGTTTTTTTTTTCAAGTCATAGCTTCTGGTATTTAGGACCTGCATCTGAGCAGGTTTATGCTTATTTATACGAAGCTGAACTGAGATGGGCTACCAGTAACAATGCTGAGATACAAGATGACTAGAGGCTTTAAGCTTCCAAAAAACATAAGTTGCCTGTTTTTTCTGCTTATTTATACTATTTTCTGCACTTTTTATTGCATGCCTCCTCCTTTTATACTGCATTTATTTACTATGTACTAAACTACACTGTTATACTGTAATTACCTGCTACACTGTGCCTGTAAAATCAAATTTTATTGCTGTTTTAACTGTTTAGCAAGCTTTTTTATTGTTTACACTGTTTGTTAAGTATTTACTGATATTTTTTCACTGTTTTAAAGCTATCTGTTCTGCCTGCCCTGGTTTTTCCACCAAGCAGTAGTTAACTAACTGATCTGTTAACTGTTTAAATCATTCTTTATAGCCTCCTGGCTGATTTTCTGCTGTTTTAAACATTTTCAGTGTCTCATTGCTCTTTTTCTGCTGTTTTAAATATTCTCTAGTATTTCCCACAGAAACTAGGGTAGCTAGTAACTGTAGCATAGTCCAGATCCAGGTGTGCTGCTTCTGGAACAGTTTGTAGTGGTTTGTTTGTTCTGTGCATGTTTTCCAGGCCATATTGGATTTGAAGGGGTATATCTGCAGTTATATGAGAGAATTGTGGTTGATTTGCACCTGATTGGTAAAGGAAGGCATACCTAGAGCTTGGAATAAGCATCCTCATTGGACCTTTTGAATTTTGTTAGAGTTTTTTTCAAGTTTTAGCTTTTGGTATTTAGGCCCTGCATCTGAGCAGGTTTCTGCTTGTTTGCCCACCGTGCAGCACAGTGCACTACTGTGCAATTGTATGTCAAGGCCAGACAGTTAAACTCAACAAATTTTCCTTTAAAAGCCAGGCAGAAATATCCATTTAATAAGCTCCTCTGTGATTGTCTCTGAGGATCCACCCCTAGTGACAACAGTCTTCAACTTAACATTATGGACAGTGGAATTACCCTTGTTTCTCCTCCCAGCCTTGTTGACTTGGGCCTCTTGAGGCAGTGTAGCAATTGCCTCATGTACGCAGACAACACTCTACTAATAACACAGTCTAGTGCAGAATGTGAGAGATATATTTACATCAAGAATCTAGAATTCATGCTTTCTCTCACTCAAAACAGAAAGACAGAGAAGCTTCTCAACTCACCCACCACTACATGTTCACATATTACCACTACTCATACACATACCACTACTTGTACAGATACCATTACTCATACACATAGCATGCATGAAACACGTAAATCCACATATGTGGGTGTTTCTTTCAAAAACTGTACCAAAACACCAGAGACCTCCAAAACACAAGTCTGCTACAGCTAACACAGTCTACACAGCACCCATGACACATAGCAACACCAGTGTCTCACTCACCATGCTCGTAAGGCATAACACTCAAAAATCAAGTTTTCTTGCCATTGGAGACTCACTAGTGAGACATGCGTATGTCCCACTCACCATGTTGGACAAGGAGAAAGTCACAGTCAGCTGCCTGTCTGGTGCCAGGATTTTTCAAATCATGCATGCACTCAGGTCTCTCAGCAACAAGTACGGTTATGACTCTGTCATAGTTCATGTTGGTGTGAATGACCTGAGATGTACCTCAGTGGACTATATGAAGAAAGACATGGTAGAGCACTCTGAGAATGTGTCCCAGGCAGGTATGTCCCTAATCTTAAGCAGCATATTACCCTCACTTTGAATGATACTACAGTATAAACAAAAAATTATAGATTTCAATAATTGACTTAGTGTTTGGTATCATTCAAAAGGGATCCAGTTTCTGTCAGCCTGGGATGACATGGTCAACAAACCTCACTGCTTTGCCAAAGAGAGTTTGCACCTGGCACTACTAGGCTTTCATCTGCTGGCAAAAGCTCTTGCCTCCTCCATAGTGCATTTTTAGGCAAGGTCTCAAAAACAAAATTGCTGACATGAAAATTGCCAACCAAAACAAAATAAGGGTTATGCTGCTAAACGCTATGAGATTAAACCAAAAACTGCACACCCTGGAAGCACTTCTGTCACTGGAGGATGGAGATGTCTGTGCAGTCAAAGAAATCTGGTTCAAGGCCTCAGAGAGTACCCCGGCCTTGCAAAGCTACAATGCCTTCCACACCTTCAGACAGCAAAATGTATGTGTGAGAACCAAAGGAGGTGGTGTTTTTATCTATATCAGAGATAAGTTCAACTCCTGAATAGTTAGATTTGACAACTCCATGGAGTTACTCCAAGTTTAGATTACTGTGGGTAAGACCCCCATTCAAGTCATAGTTAGTTATAGATCCCCCTCCATGGATTGTGATGTGCACGAGACCTACTTGACCAAACTGGAGTCACTCCAAATGTTTCCAAACATTCTGGTCATGGGGGATTTCAATTATCGCACCATCAACTGGGAAACCTACTGTAGATCTAACTCACTAGCACACAAGTTCCTTCATTTTTTTAATTCAAATGCTCTGGAACAAATTGCTCAAATTCCAACAAGAGGAACAAATATACTAGAGCTGGTCCTCATTAACATGACAAATGGATGCACCACCACAACTGTCAGACCATCATTAGTCAAATCTGGCCACAAATCAGTCACCTTTAAACTGGCACTAACACTATAATTCACAAAAGGTGAAATCAGACTAAAACATTTCACCAAAGCAAACTATACCCTCCTAGGGGAAGGAATAAGCCTTCCAAGCCCCACCTCCAGCTGGAAGTGGTAACTACACCAAAACGTACACTAAAGCCCTGTATAATCATTTGTATAAGTATAGACTCAGCTGTTCCAGACAGAATCAAAGCCAGAGCCCCAAGTAAAACAAGCCACCATGGTGGACATCCAGCATCAACAAACTTTACAACAAAAGCAAAAAGCTGCTGTCTAAGAAAACTAAGGCAAGAAGACAACAATGGAAAAACACCCTCCTCAGCCTCAACAGGCACATAATAAAACATGTCAAATCCTCTAAGGGTAACTTTGAGAAAAATGTATCAATCACAGCCAAGGATAAACATAAGGAATTTTACAGCTACATATGTAGCCTAAAAGGTAGGACCCAAGCATGTGCTGAACTAGTGCCAACAGTATCTAGCAGATATAGCAAACCTGCTAGGAGACAAATTTGATGAACATTTCACTACCTTATCCCCTCCAAACTCATCACAAACATTTCCCCCAACTCCCACATACTATGTATCCAAACAGCAGGTCATTAAAGTCAGTCTGTCTACTGACTGGTATTCCACTTAGACAAATTGTATATAGTGTAAATACTTACTGTAATGCCAACTGTACAAACTCTGTACGTTTCCTCACTATGTAAATGAGTTGTCATCATAAACTTCCATCACAATCCTTATTTACTGATAATATTACTTAAATATGTTTTTTTGTTCAAAAGTACTGTTAAATTTTATTAATTACTTCTTTAAACTTTTCTACTTACTTTGTAACTCTGTGGAGCTTTTCTGCCCAGGATTCCACTGAAAATGGACACCTGTTGTCCATTCGGACTATCCTGGTAAACAAATGTTAACTAAATAAATAAATAAAATAAAATAAAGACTTGTCTAAGGCAAAAAAAACTGGTTCTATGGAACTAGACAGCATCCCAGGCTGTCTTTTAAACAAACATGAACTAGCATCACCATTAAGTACACTATTCAATTACAGCCTAACCACAGGCTTTGTTCCTGCTGAATGGAGAACAGCAACAGTTATTCCCCTTCACAAAGGTAGCATAGCAACAGAACCAGGGAATTCTAGACCCATAAATTTGACCAGCCTCATCCGTAATCCTTTCCTTTACCTACAGCCCAACCTTCTTAAAGTAAGGCGAGTCCATTCACACCTTTCTCATCTGTGCTCTCAATTTTCAGTAGCATATATCTCCTCCTTTGTGCCTCCACAATTTAGCTTCTTTCTTCTTCTAGTTAACTCCATCTTCATCTTTGAATATTTCTTCTCCTGCAGCTGAGTCTTCACTTGCACAATGTCATCCTCAATCTCCTTAATCCTTTCCTGTAGCTTTCAAAAGTATTATTCCAACCCTTGTACCTTACTGTCTATCATCTTCTCATTTATTCCTCTGCTTTATTATTGTAACTTTTATGCAGCCTTTACGCTACCTCATTCCTCCAAACCTCACCTACGCTTTCACTTTAATTGTCCAGTATTCCCACAGCTATCATCCTCAATTACCATTGAGTCTGTCTTGCATACAAATTTTGCCCTGGATTCTAGTTCCATCTTTTTTTTTTCCAAATCCAAAAATTGTTTATGAATCCATTAATAGAATACTGTAGTCTGTCTACTCCCAGTCTGCCTGCCCAGTTCCAATTAATTCACTTGCTGACACAATATTATTCAAAATATGTCTAATCTACTATCCTGTAATCTATCATCCCTAGAAAAATATATTGCAACATACACTACATGCATCCACTATCCCTACCCACTCCATAACTGTCCTAAGGAATTCCTGCTATCAGTTAGGGAATTCATATTAGCCAAATAATCTCCAAAGCTGTATTAAAATCCTCAAAGTGATTCTACCTCCTTCTCTCAGTCAGTTAATGTACTACATACATTTCTGTATCATATACTTGCTACATTTGTTAGGCCAATGAAAAGCTCCTATTGCAATTCCTTACTCTCTCTTTTCTAGCTACATGCATTGTATCTTCCATCCTTAGACATCAACATTTTTGCTTCTTCTACATATTTTTCCTCTAATTAGTATCCTTATTGTCATTTTGCTCCAATTCTTAAATGCACTAATCCCTAACTATATAAACAATTGTATCTACAATTATTTCATCTCAACTTTTCTTACTGTAATAAGTTCTGCAACAGGATATATTTTACTCCTTCATTTATAAGGCTATTCAAAACACTTTCTCTCTTTACCAGATTTCCTACCTCCCACACTCCAAGTGGCTACACTTAATCCCTCCCTCCCTAACTGTTTCATCTCTCCAACACACATTGGAAGCAAGATGCAAAGAACCTGTGAGGAAAGGCAAATTCTCTACCATATCCCTGCACTGACTTAAAAGAAGGCAAGTCCCTACTTGCCATTTTGAGCGTGACATAGCTTGTGTCCCACCACTCAATGTACTACTTCCTTACATCAATCGTTCACCTATACTCCTACCTACCTTACTTCATTGCCTTGTTTCATTCCATGATACCGTGATCCTTAACCTATAGATTCATTGCCATGCAAACTTAATTATGCTTTTCCTGACTATTTGTCTCATCTCCATTTAAGACATAAAAACATCTCTATCACAAAGTAGTTGAAATTCACAGAAGTCTTGTTAGTACTTCTAAACCCATTATTAATGTTCTAAATTTATTTATTTTGTTTTTATTTATTTCAATTTTGCTTACTGGGGAAGTCCGACTGGGCAAATATTTTGTTTTCAGTTGAGGCCCGGGGAGAAAAGCTCCATCATACATAGCTGAATTAATTAGCTACTTAATATTATAACATGAAGTGCAGTAAGAAACAGTAGAATCGACATACAGGATAAAAAAGTCAGATAAGAAAATCATACAGTGAATATTAAACAATCACACGATACTGAACACTTAGTAAAGTGCAATCAGTAGTGATAACTGATGGTAAAGATATTAAGCATTTTATATATGGGCAAAAGAGTAAGAGAATGGAAAGAGATTTTGCAGTTGGGGGTAGGCAATTGAGTTAAAGTAGGGAGCTATCAGAGAAATAAATGGTGATTTGGCTAATAAGAGAAGGGAGGAAAGGAAAGGGGAAAAAGAAGAACAAGGGAATGAGAAAGAAGACGGGAGAGAAAGGATAAGAAGGAAGGAGTACTAGGTAGTGTCAGACATGTACGGAGCCAGGAGTTAAGGAGAAATCTCTTTAGAGATTGTTTGAATATGTGACTACATGGTCTTTTCAGGCTTGTTGGCTGTTGGTGAAACACCCACCAAGAGGAGAAAACGCTGAGAGAAGAAAGGAGACACTTTTTGAGATTTTAAGTATTTTTCCTCTGTTTATTTGCTAAGTTTTTCTGCATAGCCGTCTATTTTGAGCATTTTCTGTCTTGTTAAACTTGATTTCTGCATTAGTAACTGTATTTAGAGCACAACCTAGAGCTGTTTACTGAATTTCCTGTTTGCACTTATTTTTAAAATCGTTTTTTTCTCAAAACTTGCATTTTATCTGTCTTTGGCCTAGTACTCTTGTGTGGGGTCATTTACTGCACTGTTATAACTTGTTGATAATTGTGAACCCCTGCTATCTCTGAAAAAAACAAAAAAAATCTTGCTTTTTTCCCACTTTCCTGAGATTTAAAAAAGTTCAGTTACAGGCTTGCTGTTCTTGAACTGTTTGTAAGTTTCTTGGAGGCCATTTTTTGCTTGGGCTAAAGGGAAGTCTCTCTGTTGATCAGTGGCAGTGAAAAACATTGAGCAGCCTGCCTGCCCCTGTGGGAGTGGTTACTGACTTGAAACTGTAGTTTTATTGGTCATTTTGGGTCAATTCCAAACTCCTTCATCTTCCTCTCTTAAAACCCTCTTTTGCGCGGTTTTGGGCATTTTTGTGCATAGTGCAACAACGGGCAGCGCCGCCAAATTGGGTTTAAACTATTCTTGGCTCCACAAAGTCTGCTCTTCACTTTTTCCCTTAGAACTGCTCTATCTCTCAATTTAAACACCATATTCTCATTCTAAGGCCCTTCACTGGTCCAATTAAGTAATCCTACAAGTTAGCACTATTAAACCATAAGCACTACTTACTCTTATACTCTCTACGATTACCCTGTCCTCTATTGGTCCGTCTTAAATTCAGTTTCCCTATATTACTCTAGCATGTCCAAAGGTCAGTCAATGGTCTCCTCTCCAGTCCAGCTGGTGAATCTGGGAATTTTGAGGCAATGTTACAACTGTCTCATGTACACGGACAACCCTCTCCTCCTCCAAACAGGTTCAAATATATGTGAGAAATGCAACTATTTAGCCAAACTGGAGAGGCTGAGCTCTCTCATCTCAAAACTGGTGTAACCAGTCAGGAGGAGAAGGTAACCTCACACAACACAATTCCAGTATCACATAGTCCCACCACATCAGCGAACCAAACACATAAATACACAAAAACATACTCGGAGGCTCTAAATAAAAATCTACCTAAGCAACAGAGACCTCCAAAGCAGACATCCAAGCAAACGCTACCTCAAAACAAAACATGCACAACACATAGTCCGCAAAGTTAGTGTGCCAAGCAGCCACAGCCCTTAAGGCTGAATATCACACCTGATACTCTTGTAATAGGTGACTCTATTGTCAGACACACTGACGTCCCGCTCACCAGGCTGAATAAAGAGAAGGTCACGGTGAGCTGCCTATCGGGTGCTAGGATCCGCCACATAACGCAAGCACTCAGGTTACTCCAAAGCAAATACAAATATAACTCAGTCATTGTACATGCTGGTGTGAATGACCTGAGATGTACCTCCCTGGACTACATGAAAAGAGACATAGAGGAGCTCTCTGATCATGTAGCCCAGGCTGGTATGACCCTGACCTTGAGCAGCATCTTACCCTCACCTAGAATGATGCCACAGTACAAAGACAAAATGATCGATTTTAACAATTGGCTAAAATTTTGGTGTCATTCAAAGGGGATCCAGTGTCTGTCAGCCTGGGATGACATGCTCGACAAGCCACGTTGCTTCGCTAGGGATGGCTTGCACCTGTCACCACTGGGCTTTCGGATATTGGCAAAGGTTCTTGCCACCCCCATAGTGCCTTTTTTAGGCATGGCTCAAAAGTCAAACGCACCCCCATAGACAGCAGAAGGAACAAGAAACTAAGGGTAATGCTGGTTAACGCCAGAAGTCTTAACCTCAAGATGCACGCACTCGAAGCTTTCCTCAGTATGGAGAACATCGATATCTGTGCAGTGACAGAAACCTGGTTCAAGGCTCCAGAGAGCACCCCAGGACTACCAGGCTATACCTCATATCATGCTTTTCGGCCCCAAAACCCGGACCGAACCACAAAAGGAGGGGGAGTTTCCATATTTATCAAGGATATCCAAACCTCCAAATTAGTGGCATTGCACGAAGTATCAGAGACCATCCATGTGCAACTAACAGTGGGCAAGACTGCTTTTCAATTTATAGCATCCTACAGACCACCCTCTCAAAGTCAGGAATCCCACTCGGCTTTCCTGAAAACATTGGAGAACATGAAGATCTCTCCGAACACCATTATATTGGGTGACTTCAACTACCCAAACATTGACTGGGAGCACTACTCAAGCCCCAGCACCTTAGCCCAAAGGTTCCTGGAAATTACAAACTCAAATGCTATGGAACAACTAGTCACCACTCCCACAAGAGGGGACAACATACTAGACCTGATCATTACCAACATGGGACACTATGCTCCACACCAGAAGTATATCCCTCATTGGTAAGATCAGACCATAAATTAATTTCACTGGATGTCCACATCCCGACCCCACCCCCAGCCCAGAAAACCACAGTGAAAAACTTCTCAAAAGTGAACTTCTCACTTCTCAAAACCAAAGTGGAATCCTTCAAGGCCCCAGGGCCAGGGGAATCTACGGCCCAAACTGCAGAATCCTATATAAACGCATTCTACGGACATCTCCAGGAATGCATGGATCATGCTATCCCAAACAAAACCAAGACCCAATCATCCAAAGGCAGGCGTCCAGTCTGGTGGACCCCTGCCATAAATAAACTGTACAACAGAAGGAGGAAGCTACTACATGATAGAGCAAAATCCCTAATAGGGAAGGCATCTCTGATCAGTACTAGCAAAAAGTTACGATCCCTCATAAAATCCTCCAAGGCCAGCTTCGAGAGAAAAATTGCACAGGACACCAAAGACAATCATAAGGCTTTTTTCAGTTATGTTAGGAACCTGGGATGCAACTCCCAGACTTGTTCTGAGTTGATTCTAAATGACAAAAAATACACTGAACCCACAGACATCGCCAATATCCTGGCAGACAGGTTCAGTGCAAACTTCTCCACCCCCTCCCCCCAAAAAGGGCAAGTATCTATTCCGGCAGAGGGCTGCCTCCCAAACATCTCTGATGCTCAGGTGAAGGCTGCCCTCTCCAAAGCAAAAAACACTGCTTCCATGGGACCAGATGGCGTCCCAGGTTTGGTCCTACATGAACTCCAAGAGGAACTAATCCCTCAAATAAAACAGCCATACAATCTCAGCCTCACTACAGAATATGTGCCCACAGAATGGTGTACATCAACAGTGGTCCCACTCCACAAAGGTGGAGCCTCTACGGACCCTGGAAACTATCGCCCCATAAGCCTGACTAGCTTAATCTGCAAGGCTATGGAGAGGATCATCATGGAGCTCATATACAAAGACATTGGGAGCCTACAGACACTAGATCCTACCCAGTTCGGCTTTGTCAAGGGCAGATCCTGCCTTTTGAACCTGGTTTACTTCTTCAAAACAGTCACCAAAGCCATAGATGAAGGGAAGGTAGTCCACACAGCCTATCTGGACCTTGCAAAGGCATTTGACACAGTACCCCACTCGGGTATCATAGATAAGCTATCCAGCTTAAATATAAACCCCTATGTCACAAGATGGGTCGCAAACTGGCTCAAAGACAGAACCCACAGAATGAGAGTTGCTGGAGCCATGTCAGACTCGAAACCGGTCACAAGTGGCATCCCACATGGTACTGTCCTGGGACCACTCTTGTTCGGTATATACTTTTCCGAGGTACAGGCAAACGTGGGAGGACTATGGCTCACCAAGTTTGCAGATGACTGCAAACTGGGCGCCATAATCAACTCTCCATCTGACACAAACATCCTTCAAAAAGGTCTCACAGAGACAGATAACTGGTGCCAGCGCCATGGTTTAAAGCTAAATGCCAAAAAATGTATAGTCATACCCTTTGGCAAAAACAATGTGCCCACAAATTACCACATAGGCAGAAACCCATTAAGTACAGAGAAAGTTATTAGGGACCTGGGGACCCAAGTTGATAGCAATCTCTCCTTTGAAAACCACATTGCCAAAGTGGTTAGAAAGACCTTCTACATAGCCCACCCCATCACGAAGGGTTTCACATCTAGATCAAGAGAGGTAATCGTGCCACTTTATTCATCCCTCATCAGGCCCATCATAGAATACAATGCCCCTTTTGGGATGTACCTTACCCGACACCTGTAGCAATTAGAAAGACCGCAAAAGTATCTCACCAAGAGGATCAAGGGTCTCAAACAGATGCCATATGCTGCTCGGTTAAAAAAACTCCAGCTTTACTCAGTTGCATACCGCCTACTTCGAGGCGATCTATGCCTGACATACAAAGCTACGTCAAATCCAGAATTAATGGACATGCTCCACCTCAGTAAATCTAAATCCCTTAGAGCCACATGCTGGAGGGACTTGAACCTCAGCACAGAAATAAATAGAACTTGCTGGAGGGACAGGTTCATAGCCCAGAGGCTCCCTTCGCTCTGGAATAGAATTCCAGTTCATGTGAGGCAGAGCACCTCACTGAATCTCTTCAAGAAGAATCTCGATAGGTGGATGGGGGATCGTAGGTTTGTCCCAGGGATTACTCCCGTGTCACTATTAGACAGAGGCACAGTAAACTAAACCTTAAAAAGGGACAGTATACTCAAATCAAGGGGTGGCGTAAGCCATACAGAATCGGGCTAGGCTTATAATTGCCCCAGGGCAGATAGCCTAGTATGAACCTATGAACCTATGAACCTATTGCTCTAATATCTGCAGGAATAGTGCTCCAGATCTTTGCTACTGAGAAGGAATATAGGCAGTGAGCAATAGATTTTTTTGGTTTACGAATTTCAAGGAGGTGTTTCTCAGATGAACAAATAGGATGATTAGGGAGGTAATGGTAAGAATGGTGCTGGTTGCTGGGCAGGATGAGGAACTGTTTACCATTTTATAAACAAGAAGGCGTTGGGTGAACTTGAGGTAGTGAGGTAACTCAAGCCAGTTTAAATATCTTAGGGTGGAGCAGTGGTGGGAGTTGTTATGCCTGACTGGCTGCAAATCTAGCTACTTTGTTATAGCAAAGCTCAAGTTTTGATCTTAGGGACATCTGAATGTTGGTGAAAATGGGTGAGGTTTATAGTAGGGAAGGAAGGAGGTATGTATTGGCTAGAGTAACTCTTGAGGAGTTGGTAAGGAATATTTTTGATCTATTCCGCATATCCAGTATTTGGTGTGCTGTTTGTATGCACTTTTGAATATGAAAATTAAATTTCAGTTGATCATCTATTATGACACCAAATAACTTTGTGTGAAGTACAATTTCAATTTCAGTACTGTTGAGAGATGATATTTTGAAGGTGTCTTCTATTTCTGTTTGGGATTTGGGGAGGAATAAGAGCAGTTTTGTTTTATTTTGATTTAGCAAAAGCTGATAGTCACTGAACTAGTTTTCAATAGAGTTAAAAGCCTGCTGATTCAAGGATTGTAAGTAGGAAGGACTTTTAGATGAGCAAATGACAATGGAGTCATCTGCATATTGTACAAGTGTAGCTTGCTGGGAAAATGTATGTAGATCATTTCTAAATATGCTAAAAAGGAGAGGGCCATGTACAAGGCCTTGTGGGAGACCTGTATTAATTGGTGGAAAAGATGAGTAAGTAGATAAATAGATAGAGAACCAAATGACTGTTGCACTGGGAAAGCCTAAAGCAGACATTTTTGAGAGTAGTTTGGTATGCAAGACTGTACTGAAAGCTTTAGAGAGATCTATTAAGAGGAAGGAAACTAAATTGTTGTTATCTCTGGCTTTAATGCCATGGTCCAAAAAGGCAGCAAGGGCAGTTGTTGTGCTATGATCTGGGCAAAAGCTGTGTTAGGTAGAGGTTAATAGATTTTCTTGGAGTAAGTATTGTAATCATTGTTTATAAATACATTTTTTGTAAGATCTTGGAAGGAGGGGACAAGATTGCAAGTGGTCTGAAGTTTGTTATTTCAGTGGAGTTTCCCCCTTTATGAAGAGGAATGATATATTTTTGTTTTCCAGAGAGATGGGACATATGACTCACAGATGGATCGATTGATAAAGATAGAGATTGGGTAGGCAATAGGGGGTGCAGCAATCGTTAGATATTAATATGGGTGAATCTTCAGAGGGTGAGCAGAACTTAAGTTTGTGCAATAAATTTATTATATAGGAAGCAGAAACAGATTTTAAGTTGAAAATGGCATTGTTAATGCTTTGAAGTTTGTCTTGGGTGGCTGGATTCTGTAGGGAGTTTTGGGTGAGGTTGGCTATTGTGCCTATAAAGTGGGATTTAAGTTTAGAAGCAGTTTCTAAGGGCAAGCTCTCTAGGAGTACTAGGGGTCCAGTGTATAATATTTTTTTGGTAGAAGACTGAAAGTTTAGGGTGTTGTGTTTTGGGTTATCCTGTGGGTTGAAGTATTATTTCTTATCAGCAGTAAATTGTGTTTTGTCATGTTTTGAAGATGTTTGCAGGTCTGTAAGTGAGCTTAAGATTTTGTATTTTTGTCAGTTTTTGTAAGCTTTAGTCTCTCTATCACATTAATTGTCTACTAGAAGGGGATTTCCAGGGTTACTGGGTGAATATATCTCTCTTTTTTTCTCTTATAGGAGCAAGGCTATTGAGAATGTCAAGAAATATATGTTTTTAAATTTTAGAACAACATTATCCAGTGGTAGGGAATAAAGGATGGACCAATTAATGTTATTAAGGATGTCATTAAAGATCATGGATTTGAAATTTGAGAGGTTACGGCAGTCTTTATAAAGGAGCTGTTTGATATGGTGCGTTGCTAGTCTCTGAACATAAGTGGGATGGTGATCACTGACGGAGTCTGGGAGGGTTTCTGGAGAGTCATAAAGGTTTGGCTTTGAGACTAGGATCCAGTCCAGAGTAGTCCCAGTGCTATTAACTTTGTTGAAGCGAGTATGGGAAGTTATGAGTTGTTTGAAACCCTATAGATTGATACTGGTGGAAGGGTAGCCTGAGGTAAAGATTTGCCAGTTAATATTGATATCACCAAGAATTATTATTTCATGAGAAATTAAACTAGATACCTGGTGTAGGATGTCTGCCGGAATAGGGATGTTAATTTTCTGGGGGATAATTGGGGCAATTATACATAGTGCTTTATGCTCATTTAATTTACAATGAGAGACAAAGTTCTCAGCAGAGACAATTTAGGTAGAGAAATAGAAGAAGGACAGGCAGAGAAATGGTTAGAAACTATGATTGCTACACCACCACCTTTTTTATTTAATCTGTCAGAACGGATGATAGTATAGCTGGGAGAGAAAATTTCAGTCTTTTATATGTAGTTTGAGCCAAGTTTCTGTAAGAATAATAATGTCTGGGGAGTAATGAGTGATCCAAAAGTGAAATTTAGTAATTTTGTTTACTATGCTTTAAATATTTGTAGATATGATTTCCAAATTTGTAGTATATGTTGTTACAGTAGAAGAGAGAGTGGGTGGAGAAGAGAGATAGGACCTGGGTTTCAATGAACATCGCTGCATAATATGATCTTTTTACAGTATGCATACAGTAGTGCGGGTTTAAGTTTGTTAGTATTAAATTTAAATTTTACCCTATATGGGTTGGGAGAAGTGTTAAGAATTTTATATCTGAAAACAAGATGAGGGGGTAAGCCAATTAAGCTAGAAACAATAGTGATTGTGAACAGCTGGCAAGTGACATAGGCAGTGTGAGTAAGGGCGGGGGATTGAGAAATAGGTGCAATAAGTATCATATAGCATGTAAGGTATGATCGTAGAAGGTGTAGATGTGTGGTTAGAAAGATGAGGAGAAAATTTGGTGTATATTAGAAACAAGAGTCCTGAAGACAGTGATGGAGAAGAGATGATACATGCATATATAATTATATTATAGAAGGAAATAAAAAGAATAAAAAAATAAAAAGAATTAAAAAATAGGCAGGAGCTTGAATAGGTATGTAGAATATAGGATAGTGAGAATGTGGCGCAGAGAGCTAGAGAAGGCTGAAGGGAGAAGAGAGAGGACAGCTGTAGAGATATAACATATATAAAGGAGAAAGAAAATGCTAAAGAGAAAGGAGTGTAGGAGGAGGCAATAGTGGATGTAATAAATGAGATGGAGGCTGAGGAGTGCTGTGAAAGAGAGGTATAACTAGATAGGTAGAGCTTAAGGATGGCAATATGGATACTATGATTTGAGTAGTGGGTGTTAGTGACAGATGAGGGGTAGCAGAATGATAGGTTGCTTTGATAGGAAGAGGAGGAGTTATGCACAGGAAGAGGAGAGTTTTTTTGCTGGTATAAAACAAGGAATAGTGGCCGTAGGTAGAATTTGAGGGTAGGGTAGAGGAGCAGAGTCAGCCTGAGTGAAGTGAGGATGAATGGAGCAGGCTGTACCAGCTGAAATGGTAAAGAAGTGTGGAACGGGAGAAAAAAAATAATCAATAGACTTTGAGCAAGGCAAGAATACTTATGTTGTAGAAAAAGTAAAAATGTAATGTCACTAGAAAAGCTATTAGAAGTAAGAGTAAGGTAGCAAATAATAGCAGAAGGTGCAATGTTACAGAGTCATAGTAATTATATGGGGTTAACAGAAAGAGTTTCAAAGGAGGTGTAGCTAGTAGAAAAGCCTGCCTAAAGAGATACTAAGTACTACAGCTTATTATTTTTATGTTTTGGTAAGGGAAAGGTCACTATTTACATGTTACAGATAGTAAATGTATTGGAAGCTAGAGGGGAAGACACACAGATTTATACTGCAGCAAATAATAAGTATGGTAAGGTAAATAAAGTGGGTGAGGACTTTTGCAGTGGTATATAGCACAGAATAGACAAGAAGGACAGAAGCTCAATAGAAGGCCATGTCTTTCAGTATAAAGAAAATTACCAGGGAACTTGTTAGTTCTAGTGGGAGTGTATGTTCTCTACAGAAGACCCTGCCCTATTTATTACAGAGAAATAGGATAGCTATGTTAAACAGGACAGTAATAACATACATTATTAATATGCCTCTCTATCATGGTCCTTATTAGGGTTCTTATTTTGGTAAACCTCAGTCTTGGATGTTGTTTGCTGGACAATGATGGTTTGATTGACACCAATTCTGTGTAATAGTTGAGAGAAAGAGATAGTCAAAGTAAGACAGAGACAGTTTGGCAAAAAATAAGAATAAGCATAGGAAAAAAATACAAATTCGATAAAGGCAATGGTGATATGAGAATAAAACTGAGTTACATTTGATATACATTTAGTTGGGAAACAAAGGGGAAAAAAGCATTAACAGTCTGTATTAGGTGACTAGAAACTCTGAGATGCTATCTGCAGAACTTACTGCCAGAAGGTAAACTCAGAGGTTGTTTGGCACTGGAAACTCACAAAATGGTTAATATTTGTCAACTCATTTAGCATTTACATATTGTTAAGAATACATTAATGATTGCAAAAAAGTGAAAATATTCATTGCTCCCAAATTTTACTCCCCCAGCTCTTTTACCTTTGGTTGCTGGATAGATTTCTGCCAGACCTCCAAATCCATTTAGCTCCACCTTCTACTTCCCAGGTGCAGTTCATTCTCCACACCCGCGTCGGTCTTCAATGCTCATTCTCATCCTCAGCTTCCACAAAAATGACAAGTCTACAAACTTTATCTTCCTCCATCTATGCTCCCTCAAATTTAGAAGACAGTGACCATGCAATATCAAATTCTCAGGAAAGAGGAAAAAAACAGGATTGATGTCCCTTAGACAGCATTCCACCCATCAAAGTTTCCAAAAAGCATTCATGCCAGCAGCTGGCGTTTGGCTCATTGCTCCATTCTATGGATTTAGGACTGACTCTACCATTATCTATGTGTGAATGAGATATATCCATAGCCTTTTTCTTGCTGACTCACCAATCTTTTTTCTTTCTCTTTTCACTTTCAGTAATTGTCTACCTTTTTCATGGTTCGATGTGGTCACAGAAGCTCCCGATAACCACCATTTCTATAACCGTCCCATAATCGATGATTATGGGTGCATTGTTTCCTGTACTGTGACAGCTGGTTGTACTTTGTTCTTTCAGACAACATGAAGCAACACTTTCTCAGATGACCTCATTTTTCAAGTCCCACAATGTCTATGCCATTTGTTCTCTCCTATCATTGCTATTAGGCATAATGTCTAGTAGCCCTTTTATATGCATCCCAGCTATCATAAACTAAGTGTCCCATACCAGACCAGCAATTATTGCTACCTATAACTATGTAACCTAGCAGTAAGTTGATTTTTCACCCTATGAGCTCTACTCTCCATTTGAAAAAAATGAACATCCACTGTAGCTTCCTTACTCCATCACTATATGAATGAAATAAGGACTTGGGCATTCATTTCTTCAGCTAAGTCAATGTCTTTTATGTTCCATCAGTCACTACAGCTCTCTGGGTCTTCCAATTGAGTTACTAATACCTTTGTACTTTACTAAACGATTTAACTTTCTAGTCTGAATTCTGAAATCTAAATACTCCAAATGGCTGGCTTGGTCTTCTAGTACTGTTGCTGATCCTCCCATGTGGCAATCTGGTAACTGACCTATTTCATTTCCTGTTTTCACTAATAAGCTCTGAAGGTTTTTGAAAATCTCACCATTTTTTGACTCTGTCTCTGACTTTTCTCCTAAAATGATTGTACAAACTCCAGCTTGCTCCACAAAAATTCACACCAAGCATTTACAATTATTTTGCTATTTTACCTATAATGACAGCAGCCAATGGTGGGACTATACTTATTGGCAACTTTTTTCACGTTTAGATCAAGAGCATCCTTCCCAGCTCCATTTTGGTTATGTAATGCATTTGCAGTATGGTCAAGTGTTTCTTTTATGTTGTATAACTTTGTAACACAGTACTTATTTCTCCTAAAGTGGACTGCATGGTGACACAGTATCACAGTATCTCAGATATCTAGTTTCTCTGATAGCATATCAGTGAGCATACATTGGATAATAAGCCCAGCTTTAAAAGCACAGAGCCTAAAGTAAGGAGATTGCAAGTTTTTCTCTCATGCTCCCTCTAAACTATCATTCTTTTACTTTTCTGCTTTTCTTTCGAATCATTATATTTCCATCTGTTCTCTTTTATGTCCACTAGTTATCCTATGCTATTACTGTTTTCTACCCTGATCTATTTATTTTTGTAGTAACTGTGTTTCCGTTTTCTTTGTTTTTCCTATCTCTTAACTTTGTCTCCTTTTTCAGTCTATGAAACGTTCACATCATCATCATTTCTATAACTGTGTAAAGTCCCCAGTTTGAATTCTTATGTCACTCTTTGCACAACCTTTAAAGACACCATTTGCAAGTTCATATTCCCTGTATCTTTCACTCCATTTTACTTCTTAGCTAGATACAAGTCATCAACCACCTTGCACAATATGTTAAATGGCCCATATATTATTTCTTAATAGTCTGCCTCCTTTTCACAAGCTCCCATTTGCCCTTACACTTGCTTTTCCTGCAGTAATGATACCTGTCATACATCTTGCAGGAGTTTTGATAACTACATTGATCAGAGAAGTCCTGTTACACAAATAACATATCATCTCTCTTATGAACATTATAGGCAGGTAGCTGAGCACTTTCCTGTGAACCAATGATTGGATTCCTCTTGCAATCCACTGCAAGTGTTAAGTACTAGAGCTTTCCTATATTGCTAGAGCTTCATCATTTTGACATGTTAGATGTTGCTTTTCTGTCAGCTTGACAACTCCACCACATAAGTAATATGACTTACCATTCTCACGTCAGTAAAATGTTCTCCCTATGCTATGTGCCAATTTTAAAACAACAATAAGCACCACTAACTTTCATCTAACTGCATACTCTAAAGCTCTCACTGTCTTGACATGATAAACGTTTTGATTCTGTTGTGCATGGTTATGTGCTACTGTGTCTACTCCATGATACGTGAGACCC
This sequence comes from Protopterus annectens, assembly GCF_019279795.1. Lineage (NCBI taxonomy): Eukaryota > Metazoa > Chordata > Ceratodontiformes > Protopteridae > Protopterus > Protopterus annectens. The sequence continues at coordinate 226,976,277 of NC_056729.1, read as the reverse complement.
ATAAGCTTAGTTCTGTTATTCTGTAATGCTCCACAACTGACTTCTTGTGGAAATCATATTCATCCTTCTACTTATTACAAATTAAGCCCCTTGACTTTGTAAGTGTAAATTAACTCAGATGGTAAAAAACCTGTTGAGTCTCAGGGCTCCTCCCTGTAGGTAAACAGAAAAAGAAGTAGGTAATTAACCCATTGGGATAACTGTAGCTGTGCGCCACTCAGTGGGCACAAAGCCAGAGGTGAGGCTATGATTAAACATGACACTTAGTTAAGGTGCCAGTTCATTTTGTAGTTCATGTAGTACACAGCCCGGGATGTCATCTGGTCCCATGGATGCTGTATTCTTAGCTTTGGAGAGTGTGGTTTCTACCTGTGTGGCCGTGATTACTGGAATTTGAAGCTAAACTAGCATCCCTAGACAAGGATACTCAAAAGGCATTCTTTAGCTACATCAGAAATCTAAAAGGGAAGGCCCAGCTTTGTGCTGAGCTAGTAGTAGATGGTGCCACTCATTCTGACACTGAAGACATTGCCAATCTGCTAGCAGACAGATTTGGCACAAATTTCACACCCCTTTCCCCACCAGACATGCTCCAAAGCATACCTTTCACCAGTCCTCTATCTAATATCTCGAAAGAGCAGGTCATAACTGCACTCTCCATGGCCAAAAACTCAGCCTCTATGGGAATGGATAACATCCCAGGCTACCTAATAAATGGTCCAGGACCTAACAGAACCACTTGGCACTCTCTTCAACCACAGTCTAAGTACTGCCTTTGTCCCAGCAGAGTGGAAAATAACAACAGTAATTCCCTTGCACAAAGGGGGTACATCAACCAACCCTGGAAACATTTACATAGACCCATAAGCCTAACCATTCTTATCTGCAAGGCCATGGAGAGAATCATAATGGATCTTATAAACAAAGACATAGGTGACTTTAAAACTCTTGACCTGACCCAGTTTGGCTTCAATAAGGGTAGATCATGCTTATTAAACCTGGTGGACTTCTTAAAGAATGTCACCAAAGCCCTGGATGAAGGCCAAACAGTACATACAGCCTATCTTGACTTAGTCAAGGCTTTTGACACAACCCCACACTCAGGCATAATTGAGAAACTCACCCAGCTGGGAATTAACCCATATGTCACTAAATGGGTAGCCAACTGGCTCACTGACAGAATGCATACAATCAAAGTTGGGGGTTCCTCCTCTACCAGCATACCAGTTAACATTCGTGTACCATAGGGATCTGTACTGGGCCCCCTACTGTTTGCAATCTATTTCTCAGAAGTCCAGGCAAAAGGAGATGGCCTGTGGCTTACCAAGTTTGTCAATGACTGCAAACTAGGTGCAATCATTGAGTCCCCCAATAATGTTGACATACTACGGAAAGAGTTTACACAGGCAAATGATTGGTGCCAAAGCCACAAAGTTAAACTAAAGAAAAAAAAAAAAGTGTTATCATCCCTTTTGCAAAGGGGATGTCCCTGCAAATTACAATATTAACAGTATCCCCCTTGGCTCAAACCCTATAATAAGAGATTTAAGAACACAGATGGATAGCAACCTTAACTTCGATCAACATGTGTCCACAGTGGTAAGGAAATACTTCTATATTGTGCATCTTATAAGTAAGGGCATTGCATCCAGAGCTAAGGATGTTATAACTCCCCGGTATGCATCCATCATCAGACCACTAATAGAGTACAATGCCCCCTTCTGTATGTACCTCACCAGACAACTGCAGCAGCTGGAAAGACCTCAGAGATTTCTCACCAAGAAAATTCAGGGCCTGCAACACATGACTTAAGTGGACAGACTGAAGGCTCTGTCACTGTATTCTGTATCTTACAGACTGCTGAGAGAAGACTTGTGGGTGGCCTACAGAGCAGTCTCAAACCAGCCCTAACAGAAATGGTGGAGATCCACAAGTCAAATGGGACAAGATTCACTCACTCTAGGGATCTTAACCTAGCCTGTGACATTAACAGGACATGTTGGAGAGACAGATATGTCTCCCAGAGATTTCTACTCCTCTGGAACAAACTCCCAATTCACATAAAACAGAGCTCCTCAATGATCCTGTTTAAGTGTAACTTAGACAACTCGAAGGGAGATGGTAAATTTACCACAGGGGTGTCACCTATGTCCCTCTTGGATAAGGGCTGTCTATGCTGATCACAGACTCACAATGCAAATATAGACCTTACAACTTAGTCAATAAGGGAACAAGGGTAAAAGATGGCTAGGCTTATAAAGGCCTAGTAAACTCCTATGAACCTATGAATCTATATAGTTATTCAAATGGTTTGCCAGCTGCAGTGCAGGAGGTTTTGAGCTTAAGTACAATATTTTTTTTTTGTTTTGTTATCAATGTGGAGACAGATGCTAACTGGAGGTTACTAGCAATGGATATAGAGGGTAAATTATATTCAGGTAGGGATGTTGGTGGGGAGGGCTATAGTGTGTGTGGTGAATGGAGAATTTTGATTTTGGTCTAACCTGTTTGCTGAATTACTAGGACTGGGTGTTATTGAGTGGTTGATAGATGCACTCAGTGGAGTTGTAGAGTTTTTACTTAGAGGGGGGTAATGCTACCTATGAAGTAAGTATTGAATAAGATTGCAATTTCTAATAGTGAGCTATTATGAGATAGTTTGGGTTCTTTGTCCAAGTACAGATTTAACAGGTTATTTATTGATGTCCGGAATTTTTGGAGTCATTCTTATGTTGAAGCCGCAGATGGCTATAATATTGAATTTTATCTAGGTTAAGTTGTTTTTCACTCATCTTGCACAATTCCCTATAAAGTTGGAGAATACAAGGAGTTTTAAATTTAGGTAACTATTTCCAGTCTTTGTCTCTGTTAGACATTGTAGTTAGTGTCTGGGCAGCGAGCCATGGTCCATAGTTAATTTTCACTCTTTTTTGCTGAGTGGGGCATGGCTGTTTAAAGTATTTAAGCGTACAGAATTAAAAGTATTGACTGCTTCATCAAGTGAATGTATTTCTAAGACAGAACAATGAAAGGCTTTCAATATATTGATGATGAAGTCTATTTTGAATATAGAAAGGTTTTGTTTTTTTAAGTTGATGACTTATAGGTTGCTCGGTGGTATTTCTATGGGTACCAACTGGAAGGTGGTCACTAAATGAATTTGGAGAGGTTCCAGTGGTTATAAATTTACTAGGGTTAGAGACAGTATCCAGTCTAGAACTGCACCTTTACTGTTGGTATTATTAAATCTGGTGTGTGTGTGTGTGTGTGTGTGTGTGTGTGTGTGTGTGTGTGTGTGTGTGTGTGTGTGTGTGTAACCATGAAGGTCTATACCAGTTGAGGAAAAGTCTGATGTAAAGTTTTGCCAGCCAATATTTACATCTTCTACTATGCTTTTTTTCATGAAGTGTATAATTAGTTGTTCTGGAGAGGATTTCTTCTAAAGTTGTTGCATTATTTCCAGGTGGGGTACAGACTGTAACAAAACACAGTTTTTTTTTTTTATAATTAAGCCTTAGAAGTGATACTAATATTTTAGCATTTTGTCAGTCTGGGATGTTGCGTGAGTAAGGAGAGAGATTTATGACTTTATTAAACAAAGGCTACTCCTCCTGCTTTCTGTAATTCATAATTTTTAATGTTAGACTTTACCCAGGTTTCTGTGATGGCAAGAATATCAGGGTTATACCTCTCTTATTGTTTAACTATTCTCAAAAAATGTTCGAGGACAAAGAAAAAAAAAAAAGATGTGACAGTGATTTTCTGATTTTGTAGTTCCCAGTGTGTACAACCCCACTTTGCATCCAGCAAAAAAAAAAAAAAAAAAACTTTTGAAGAGGTTTGTGAAAGAGACATTAGAGAACTGTTAAGCAACAACAGAAGTTTATTACAAATTTTATAATTTGTCAGAGCAGGAAAAGAAATGTTTTTCTTCTATGAAAGCTGATTTATTGTAGCAGTAGATGTCAAATCCTTATATACTTGCATTCCACATGAGTTGGGTGTGGAATGGGTAGGATACTTGTTATTTCATCATAATAAATTTGAAGTAGGGGAATGTAAATTCATGCTTGAATGTATTGAGCACATTTTGACTAACAATTTTTTCACCTTCAATGGAAACTATTTTTTACAGACCAGAGGAGTAGCAATGGGAGCTAGGATGGCACCTAATTATGCCAATCTCATTATGACTTATTGAGAGATGCAGATTTTGGCTAATTTTCCAGGCTACATCCGTGTTAAACACTATTACCATTTTATTGATGATTTATTTTTTTGTGTGGGGAGGGGACACAGAACAACTTAAGATTTTCAACAATAATTTGAACCACAGTCCTGTTTTTTTAAGTTTTACCTATGTTAGTGATGTAACCAGGATCCCTTTTTTAGATCTGGAAGTATTTAAATGTGACCAAACTTTCAAGTTGGGATCAGTTATAAGCTACAAAAATGTGGCCAGTAACAGTCTGTTAGACTATTCAAGTACGCATCCCACTTATATGAAACACAATACAGTAAAAGGGCAATTAGTGAGGCAACACTTAATTGTCCTACATTTATTTACTCACTGGGACATTTGTCTTACATTACCCAGGTAAAACCCATGTTTTCTTTTCTTGGTTTTTGTTTTGCTGCCTTCTCTGGTCACACTCCCCTTTCCCTCCCTCTCCTCCCCTCCTCCTCTCCTTCTCACTGCTTTTCTTACTTTTTTCTCTTTTCTGTTTTTATCTGTTTTTTCCTCCACCATTCTCAGGCGCCTTGTCATTCTCTCTCTCACTATTTCACCAACTCTCACTCATATTGTCTTTCTTCTTAATTGTTCTTTCATCTTGTTTCTCCTTTCTTCTTCTTTCTTTTGTCTACCCATCTTTTTCTACACCATCTTTTTCTTCTACTACACACAAACTACAAGTCTTCCTTACCTTCTAACCCACCTCCACTCCACCTTACTTCCCACCTTCTACTACTGGTTTGACTATGTCTTTAGCACTGTTGGGTTGTCCTCCCGTTCCCTGGCCTCCCACCTCCTCTCCCCACCCCCCCCCCCCCACCCCCCCCCCTCCCACCCCCTACATTTATACTTATACCACCAACCCCCAACTAATTCTCTAATTTTTTTTTCATTTTTTATTTTATCCATTTCCGATCCTACACCACACCTCACCCTTCCTAATTCCTCCTCCTCCTTACTCCCCTATTAACTCCAACCATTAACTCCTACCTCCTATGCCCCCCTACCCTAAAGTTTCTTAAACCTCTTCCTCCTCTAAACATCTAAACTTTCTACTCTCTTACCCACCTATCTCCCTCTAAAAAAATCTCACTACTCAAATTCAAACAAAAATTCAATACTACTACTACACTACCCACTTCTAGCACACATTAACATACTAACAACAACAACCCTATCTCCCGCCTCTCTCCATAAAACCCAACCCCTACCCACTGAACCATCACTCTAAAGAGATTCATTCCAATATCACTCAAACATACAAAACCTCTTCCATGCCTTAATTGATTGATATGCCCTTTGATGAAACCACTCTGAAACTACTACAAAAGACAAGACACAGAATTTCCACCCAGGATACAGTACCTTACTAGAAGAAGACTAGAAAAAGGGCGGAGGGGTGGCCGGCCCTCCTCCTCCAACTTCTAACTTTAATTAACTCTCCTCCCCCCCCAAACCAAAAATGCTGAAATGCTATGCACCCAAACTCCAAATCACACAACCAAATCTATAAACATAATATGTTCTACATCCCCCCAGGCAACATCCACACACCCTAGAAAATATCCTTGCTGGATCTCAGCACCTTCCCCCAGGAAACCATTATCCTAGGTGACTTTAATGTCTCTCCATCCCTAAATATAACTGGTCTCAATAAAATTTCTGGTCTACATACTTAATAACTTCAATCAATGATGCAGTTACTAGTTAACACTAAATCCCTCCCAAAAGATGAAACCAACATGCACAATCAAATCCAAATTAAGACAAATTCTAAGCCAAAATTTGGGCTACTCTGTTGAAAAAATGAAACAAAAAAACACTAAAATAACCACAAACACCCATGAAAGTTAGACCGACCAATAAAAAAGACTAACAAGTCAATAAAAAAAAAACAAAAAAAAAAAAAAGAAATATCACACCTAGATAAAAAAACCAAAAAAAACAAAAACAAAAACCCAAACTAAAACTAACAAAATCAAAATCAGGAAATAACAAACAACACCCCCAGCAACCACCCAACTCCAAAACCAATTCTAGCATAGCTAAAGAACACAATACAACATCATAGCCAACACCTTAAATTCAATCTCAATAAACTGAAAACAAACACCTCCACCCGTCTCCACCCCACCAAACTCTCTACCCCTTCCCTACAACAACACTCACCTATCAAAAATACTGAAACCCTAACAACAGACTACACACTCAAAACCAAAAGAAATTTCTTCCCTCTGCTGAATTCACAGCTTGCAAACTTCCTTCAATTACCACCAACATCCATCCAGAAAAACAGAACCATTCTTAAATCCAAAAAAAAAACAGACTTGAAAAATCTTCCCAATATTCCATCCTCCACAAAGGTTTCCACTCTATTCCACTCCACAATTTAGAGAAATCTAATGAACTATCCACTTTTAGACCTATCCACTCTTCGAAACTTAACAACGACCAACTCCTAAACTCTTATCACCTTTAAACCTATAACTCTCTTCCTCAATATGGCTTCAGAAACTAAACTATCACTACTTAACACTGACCTCAGCTCCTCTTTCTTCTCCTCTTAAATAAAATAAAAATATACCATATATTGCATCCTCCTCCTACTCACCATTTTCCAAGATCAAGATCATTTTAAACAAAGTACGTGACAATCTCTCTTGATACAAACTTACTTTCCTTCTCTTAACCTCTAGCTTCTCCTTGATTTCACAATTAACTTCTGTCTTAGGAAACAAGCGCAGGAACCATCATCTAGCCATCTATCCACATCTACTTTCTTGTGTCATTGTTGGTGCCCCACTAGGATCTATCCTAGGCATCCAAGGTGTCTCTCTCTTCCCAAACATCTGGCCAGCCCCTCTACCCCTATCACCTACATCCACATCTCTCATCCAACCTCTACTCCACCATACTCACCCCCTCCCCCCAGACTCCCACTCCACTCCTCCTCTACCACCAAAATTCACTGCATCACAAAATTCAAAAACCACCCAAAACCTCTTCCCCTCTTCCCTCCCCATTTTAAACCAACCCCATCCTTTCCTAAAACCCTAATCCAACCCCTCTAAACTCTAACATCTCTCCTGCAATAACACCCCTACAATTATCATACATAAACCCCTGACCTTCAACTTAAATATCTAATTGCAACCACAATAACAATTAATAACAGTTACCTATCTCAACTGCTCCCCTATCAATTGCCTCAAAACTCAATTCACCTCCTCTCACTAAGCAGCCACCAACTGCCCCTTCTCCAACCTACCCCTACCTTACCCTCCTTTGTCACTCCATCAACTTCTCAAGAAACAGACACTGCCACTCACAGTATAATCTAATTTGCCACTGGCTCACTAAATTGCTTGCCAGATCACAACCTAACCCAACTCCCTAACACCACCTCAATACACTAAACTTGAACTTCATTCAACAACAACTATTTCTCACTACCAATCCACTTTTCCAACCTTCATTACACACCTTCTAACCCTTCTAATCTACCTACACATTCCAAAACATTAAAATGCTCAAACACATCAAGAGCCTCCAACAAACTATTAGTGACTACCTGGAACTTTAAAATAAATCAGGTGATTCCTTTCTTAACTTCCCTATTCGGTTCTTACTGAATAAACTTCTCCTGAAACTTCCCTCCTAACATCATGCCACCACATCACAAAACCAAAAAAAACCTCCCTCAACCACCTACAAATCCACTGGCTCTGCCCTGCCCTTATTGACACCCCAGCCTCTGCATTTACCTTCTGTCTTTACATCTGCATATCTTACTTCTCATCTCTTCCATTCCTTCTTAACTCACCTTTCTTCCCCCTCACACTGCCGTATACCCCACACCTCTTACTCTCCCTTTTAACCTTTCACTTCCTGTTTGCTTTACTTTCCCTAAAGTAAACCGATACTCCTCTACTAACTATCTCCTAAACTCTCCCCCTTTTGCTCCTTTCCTTACTGCCTTAAGTTTACTAACCTTTTTCTTTTTTACCTTTTTTTACCCTTACCTTGCACCTCTTTTTTTACCTTGCCTAACTACTAGCTTACTTTTCACTCTGTTCTCTAACATTGATTAACCTTACCCTCATAACATTGATTAATCCTCTACCAACTGTATTTTTCTCTCTGCCTTTATTTTCCTCACAACCATCACATAAAATGAAATTATATCATGAACTTATAACAACATACTTAAGTTTAAGTCAATCAATCTCTTTTCTGTTTTTTTTTGATGTGTTTTGTTTGTTTTTTGTTTTGTAAAAGTTTTGAAGTACTTAGTCTACTTAGTTCTAGTAGTCTCAGTATATTAGGAGAGTTTCCCCTCCTCTGGCCTCTAATGAACATGTATCCAGCCCCAGCCAGACAGCCAGTTAACAAATGTAAAATAAAATAAAATAAAATAAAATAAATAAATAAAATAAAAAGGATTACAGATTACACTTTTTTGGATGGTTTTGTTGATGAATTGCATGATAGGTTTATTCACAAGGTTTACACTTCTAGGGCAGTAAAGAATTTATTGCAGCAAGATGTTGGATCAGCAAATAATACTTGCAACCAAAAAGATTGGTCTACTTGCATGCCATTAGTTTTCACAACTGACAGTGGGGCTATTAGAAATATCATCAGCAACAACTGGAGAATTTTAGGGTACATCATGATTTGGTATCCATTTTAGGATCAAGACCCAATTTTATTAATAAAAGGGCTAAGAATGTTAAAGAATTATGAGAGTGGGGGTACTAGAGGTAATTTAAGTGGCAGAATTGTAGTTTTTGTAGATATATTTAAGAGGGCCCTTTTTTGAGGTTTGTGTGAGTGATAAAATGTGGCCGATTCTAGGTTATTATACTTGTAATTCCACATTTGTGGTTTATTTAGCCAAGTGTGCATTGTGCACGGCATTCTATATAGGCAAAACTAAAAGACAGTTAAAAACAGAATGTATGAACATTATTGTGCTATCAAGAACAATATTGACAATGCTTTGATTAGGCATATTTCTTTACATAGGGGGCACACTAAGTATTACTTTGCTGTTATAGACCACATTCCAATTAATTTCAATGGGGATAGAGAGGCAGAGTTAAACTATAGAGAATTTTGGTGTCAAGTTTTGTTTAATGCTTACAATGCAACTGGCTTAAATGCTGCAGTTAATTATAAAGTTGTTTTACAAAGAAAACATATTACAGATAAGTGTAAATAAACAATACACAATGTGTATTATAGGTAAACCAATGCATTCATATGTATGTTTATTTAAAAAAAAATAATATTTGTCACACAATCAGGAGTGTTTTTTAAAAAGAGGTTATTGGCAACATTTTGGTTAGTGTAATTAGACAAAGACCAGTTTGATTGGTTGAAGCTTAATTAGACAGGATTTAAAAATGTGTTTGTACTAAACTTTATTGTTCTGAGTAAGGCCTTCTAGAAAGGTCAAAAGCACTTATCCTGTGGATACCTGTGGTGATTAAAGTTTTATTCTATGCAGCTCCTGATGGTACTTCATTTTTTGGTGATTTTTGCAGTTTTTGTTTTTTGTTTCACCTTGGAGGCTGGTTTATAGTGTTTTGTGCTGATAGCTAAATAACTGTTTGCTACATGAAACGTAATGCAGATCTGGGATGGCCATTAAGAAGTGGCATCAGCACTCTCAGAAATGAAAGAAATGTTCTTCATATAATCATTAAAATGTGCTTGAACTGGCTTGCCCGCCAAAAATTTTTGATACATACACAGTCGACACAATTCATAGGGCACATGACCTTACCAAGGTAATCAACTTCAGATCTTGTATTTTAAACATTTAAATATTGCAGGTAAAAATATCTGCATTTGCAGTGCTACATTTGCTGATTTTTTTCAGAAACATTAGACTTAAATACCCACATACCCAAGATATTTGTAGACGAAGAACAACTAATTCTGAGAAATGTTAAATGTATGGTGTATTTTCTTTCTACTCAGACTTTCACTTGAAAGTACTCAGCATAAAGCCCTTAATAATGTGCATTTAACTCAATTTTGCAAAGAATGTCTTTCTAAATGCTTAAACTATGTGTTCAAATTATGATGAGCTATACTCAAGTTATATCACTTTTTTGGCAGGTTTTATATAGAGTGAGCATTATATCATGATGTCTAGCCACCTGGAGGTGTGAACCTTGGCTTTAGATAATTGCCACTGTTGAACTGACACCCCAACTCCATGTGCAAAAATGGGAAAATGGGATTGTGGATGGATGAATGGACTGAGTTTAAGCATGTTTATTTCAATGTATATTTAATCAATCAGGGCAACTGTGTCGAACATATTTATGCCTAAAATTGAATATTATGTGTTATAGCAATAAGCCATGACTGAGTGTGGGTAATGCTGGTTTTACTCATGACTGGTGTGATTTGGTCAAGAGAAACCAAGACAGTTCAGAGGTACGAGAGGAGGTAATATGAGTAAAATTAGGTACATTTCTTTAGTTTTCCATAACATACCTGATTTTCCTTGTATTTCTGCCCTGTTTCTCTCATATCACTGAACTCTCCAGATTTCAAATTTCATGCTTCTCAACCTGTTAGCTCAAGAAATCTGGAAAGCTGCAGCATGTATTAATAGTGGAAAGACCAGACAGATGGACTTTTTTCTATTGGTATATGCTGGATTTTACAACAGGTACGCTAGTTGGGCTGACAAATTAGCATGAACATTTTGTGAATGTTAATGGCCAGGCATTGTATAATCCTTGATAGTTAATGGCAAAATGATGTTTATATATATATATATATATATATATATATATATATATATATATATATATATATAGAGAGAGAGAGAGAGAGAGAGAGAGAGAGAAAGAGAGATACATATATATATATATATATATATATATATATATATATCACCACCAGTTACCAAGGAAACAAAACCAATAACTCAGATATCTTGAGGCACCACTCAAAAATGTGAAAGTAAAGATGAGACTTTACTTTCACAGTTTTGAGTGGTTGCCTCAAGGTGTTCGAGCTATATACATACATATGCTTTTTTTATATAACCAGCCATTTTGTTAAATTGTTTAATTCATCTAGTTTCCCTTCAAGAGGATCGCTTGTGAATGTAGAAGTTATTACATTCAGATAGTACTTTGGTTTTGCCTTTTAACTGATATGATAGTATCATCTGGCATGCATTTGAAGTAGTTTAGTAAATGTTAAATTATGTGCATGAGTCTTTGACTATTGGGTCATGGTTAATGTGTATTAGAATTCATTGTTTATATTGTTTTGAATAACTTTATAAGTTTTAAGTGTTCACAGTGTTGCTTTCTCTTGAACAGTTTTTTCTACAATAAAGAAAGAAAAAACATGTCAATAACCTCTATTCTTCACATGTATCAATAACATTATTTGACTGATATGGCCTGGAATATCATCCTATAGATAATCACAGTTCATGCTGTTCAAACAAAGCAGTTTTGAATGAGGGTGACTAGACTAGTAGAGATGAATCTTGTAAGCAATTTCATAAAGGGGGTCTTACTTGCATATTTTTTCAAGTTTTCAAAAAAAGATAATAATAACATGGTCGTGGTGTAGTACTTTTGCCCTGACTAGTTTAACTATCTTTTTTTGCTTCTTTATTTAGTATTATTTTCTCTTATTTGAATTATACAATTTTCTTGTAAGTTTCATCCACTTGCAAAACCAAATGTATATAAAATTTGTCATTCTTTGAAAAACATGGTTTGGTCAGGGGTTACCTGCATTGGACTCCTGGTGTCACATGTTCAAACATCTTTGTAATATTGGACAAATTTGCACTTATTAGATTTTTTCCAGTCAGCAGTAAAACCAAAAAGTAAAAAGGTCACATGGAAAAAACAATTAGTAATAGAGTTTTCACTGTATGATATTTTATTTTAAGCCTCCTGTAATACAGGCCCATGGGATATATGCAAACGGTTATAAGGACATCAAGTGTTTCAGCTATATGGCATCTGACTGTCCATGACTTTCTACTTTTTCCTTTTTAAGTCTACGTGGATACATTCAGGCCAATAAAGCCAAACCCCACTAGCTGTGGACATGCATGTTTCGGCCTACTTTTTACCTCATCAGCACAGCATAAGTGGACTGCTTGGCTATACTCAGGATGACAGGGTCTTTACATCCAGATGATGCCCATAACCATTAAGATGTCTGCAATATATCCTAACTAAGATCCAAAACTAAAAAGTAAAAAGGTGACACAGACAAACCAATTAGCAAAAACTGCAAAAATAGCCCTAGCCAAGTTAGAGTTTTCACTGTGTGATACCTTAAACCTCCTTTAGCAGAGGTCCATATAGCTGAAACACTCAATGTCCTTAAGGGGTCATTTGTAAATATCCCATGGGCCACTATTACAGGAGGTTTGAGGTATCACAGAGTGAAAACTCTAGCTTGGCTGAGTCATCAGCAGTGCAGGTAATGCCTGCCAATATATATGAAATGTTCCAAAATAAGTTTTAACTGATTTATGAGAGTTAATCAAAAGCCACGGTGGTGGTGCTGTGGTAGCATTGTCGCCTCACAGTAAGACGCTGTTCGGTTTGATTCTCAGCTGGAGCATCTTCTGTGTGGAGACATGCGTGAATGGGCATACCTTCATTGAAGGTTGCGCATCAGGGCTGGTAACTCGGCACGTAACACTCAACTACCAATCATTAGCAGACCGGAGTTCCACTGTGGCGACCCCTAACTGGGAAAAGCCGAAAGACACAAACAAACCATTTCTATTCAAACTGTTAACATGGAAGGCCACCCAAATTTTCTTCCAGCTTTCCCCAGTTAGGGGTCACCACAGTGGATCACTCATCCCCTCATGATTGGCAGTGGAGTTTTACTGTGTTGAGTTGCCAGCCCAGAGTCCAACCTTCCACAGAAGGCACACACACACTCACACCTAGGGACAATTTAGCATGTCTAATCCATCTAGAGCATGTCTTTGGGATGTGGGAGGAAACTGGAGCACCCAGAGGAAACCCACACGATCACAGGGAGGACATGCAGACTCCACACAGAAGGCGCCCCAGCTGAGGACTGAACCGGAGAACCTCTTGCTATGAGGCAGCAATGCTAACTGCTGCACCACTGCAGCCTCCCATGGAAGCCTACCCAAATAATGTTTAAAAATCATCCAGGTATGTGTAATATGCAAAGATTTTTGTCTGACAGCTTAAACTGTGAAAGCAATTTCTGTCTTGTGAACTACAAGGAAAACCTCTCTGTGTCATTATTCATAGACTTCATATCTAACAGATATCTTGGCATATCATAATCTGAGAAATGCTTGTATGCCTACATTACTGCTAAATTGTTTAAAAAACACACATTTATAGTCTTAATGAACATAGTTCTATACTTTTTTTGGTATTGACAAGTAATTGTTTGCCTAAACCATGAGTAATTATATATGTCATGTATTATATACTGCAAACAACAAACAGTATTGTTTAACTTAATAATATGTTCATTATCTGTGTAAGATGCATCATGGCAAGAAGGAATTTGATAAATGGTTACATCTCCACTTCCTTACTAATATGAGTTGCAAAAGGTAGTAACATTTTTGTGCTTAAAAGTGAGCACGTTTATATATTCTACTGGAATTTGAAGTAGCTATTGGCATGTTTCCTTATCAGAAACATCAAATTATTGTTATCATATACAAATTGTCTTAACTCATTAAATCCAAGTGACGCCTCCAAGCACATCTTCAGTTAACTCCTACCTGACTCCTCTAGGTGTCAAATAGATAAATAAATAATAATAAATAATTATAATAATATAATATAATAATAAATAAATTAATAGATAAATAGTGTCTTAGTGTTCATATTTGCATCAATAATTCCAAAAACATGCTATGTACAAGGTTTTAAAATATTTAATTTTAAAGCTTACACAATAGCAAACTCAACTGCATTAATATTTGACCTCTGTCTACTGTAGCAAAATGGATATTAACTGTTTTATTATACTAATTTACACATTTTTCTACATACCTCAACTATCAAGCAACACAGACAGAGCTCGTTAGCCTCATATGAAAGCTCTCTGCTAAATGAATAAAATGCTGCTGAAAGTATGTGTGCAACTTGAGTGGTTGCTGAAATATTGTACATTGTTTACACAATATTACAAATGTAAAAATTACTGTGTTTACTGTGACTTATAAAATTCAGTTTAAGATCTACAACCTAAAGAATACCACCAAAGAAATAGTTTGTGCTGAAGAGTTTGCCATTTATACTTCTTTCATATTCTTTATGGTTCCGGAGATAATGATCATTTGCTTGAAATGTGAGGACATAATTTGATTCTGTTAAATGGCTGAGGCTCCTCCTATTGGAAGTTTCCGTGAAAATTTCCTGAGCTCAATTGGAGTGAATGAGTTAAAAAATCTTATTGATTCAGCTATTATCTATTATGCTATTATCCTACATAAGCATATAGTATTGCATTTATTCAAGGCCCATTATCTTGAACATACTGCCATTCTCAGACAATTTAAAACTAAGTAGAATTTTCTTATACTATTTAATATTTTTTCCTCTTTAAGAGGTCTGACCTCCTGTAGCCCAAGTCATCATACTGATCAAAATGGTATATTGTCTGGATGTCCTCCAGCTTTTCTTAATATGAATGGGTTTTAGTACACCACTATGCTTGGTGTAAGTTTTGGTGCTGAGCAACACATGAAATGGTTGTAGCTATTTGAAACTGTATATCAGTATAATACACCTGACAAGTAGAGCTGTAACAAGGGTGGAGTAAAGGGGATCACTTCCCTGGGCACACGCCATTAGGACGTGCAGTCAGCAAATGCTGATGGTGCAGGCGTGCAATATGATCAATACTTTATGAAGTCACAAAGATATCGTGGCTTCATAAAAGAATGTTGATACCATACCTCTCCAAGAAATTTGGATAAAGCCATAAATAATGGGGGAGGGGGTCAAAGGGACACTTTTTAAATATTGCTTTTAAAACTTAGAAAGTGGATAGAACAACAGGTTTTACATTAGCATGAATTTTATGAAGGGTATGAAGTCTGAATCTCAGATGACTGACATTATTTTCTGACATCAACCCTCAATTGTTTGCAATGATTTACCAGAAAACCCCAATTTTATGAGAAACAGACCAAAATACAAGGGGGTGTATATTATAACATCGAAGTCTTACAACTTCGAATGTTATAATATCGAACCCAGTAGAGCGAAAGCTGGAAATAGTGAAGCTGCAGAACACCGAATATTTTCCTAGGGAAAGTATTCGGTGGGCCGTTTCTGCAGATTTGCTATTTCCTCAACTGTGGAGCGAAGGTTACAGACCGGGTTAAGGTACGTGTGCGAATGAAGGTGAGTGTGAGATTGGGCATGGGTTAGGTGAGTTAGGGTTAGGGCACTGGTCAGGTAAGTGTGCGATTTTGTGGACGTGAGGGTTAGGGTGGGGTAGGTAAGTTAGGGTTAGGGAGCGGGTAAGGTGAGTGTGCGATAGTGACGGACCTTAGGGTTAGGGTTGGGTTAAGGTAAGTGGATAGCTAGTGGTGTATGCATGGTTTAGTGTATGGTTTTGTGAAGTGTGTGCGTGTGGATTATTTATTTTGGTGTGCTTGTGTTGTGTGTATGTTTGTCAGAACAGTGACTTTTTTCCCTGGGAAAAAAAATCGCTATTCTGACTGTTCGGTTTTCTGGTGTTTTGCTCTACTGGGTTCGATATTATAACATTCAAAGTTGGAAGACTTCAATGTTATAATATAGACCCAATACAAGGCAATAATCTGGATATTCTGCGAAAATCTGTATATTTGAGAGGTACTGATATAGCATTTGTGGACATGGCTGAAGCGCTGAAGGTGATGTAGAGGAACAAGGTGCTTGTTACATTTTTTTTTTTTATCCTTTACATTTAGCTACTCAACTCATGCAAGTAAAGAGGATTTATTGTACATGACTTTACTTAATTCCATAGTTTTTTGTTTTTCTTCTTTCTCAATTTTTTTTTAGGATGATACTTGTATATCAGTTCAGTAGGTATAGGATTAGATCCGGATGATAGTCAGGCTATCTATTTTATTTTTGTGCCTCTTAATGAACCATTGTATTTGGGAATCTAGCAACCTTTGTCTTTGCATAAAGGTCTCTTCCCCACCCTTTTTGCCTCATACCTTCTGGCCATCACAGTCACTTCTTCCACCACCAGGTCTACCTGATCCACCATCCACCCTCAGACTTTACACAACTCAGAGCTGGGCCAGGGTGGATCTTGTGGGCATTAACTGCTTCTGCTGGTGAGGATGTTATATAAAAGTGGCCAAACCTCATATTCACCCTCCCTTGCATTAATCTATTCCATCTCAGATTACTCTCTTTTATGAACCGTGCTTTCCTTCAGGGAGTATGCCCTTCATCCTGGAATGTGTGGACTGATCCCTCCTTGCCAGTGCCCAATATGCCTGAACCACTACTCTAACCCAGTTCACCTGGGCCATAATCAGGGCTTTATTCCTCCATGCCACTGTGCTGGCAGTCCTGTGCGTTAAGTTCTTGATATCAAACACTACAGCACTGCTATTGCCATTTTGTGTTAAGTTTTGACCTGTCTCTTCTATTAAAATGTTAATTTAGAGCTGCCTCAGCCAGTTTCTGCTATACTTACCAGCTGGACCATTGGTTGTACTGCATCTTGGACTATAAAGAGCAGTGAGCTTTCAGCCAAGGGAAGCTATTCTGAGACTTGCTGTAAAATTTATATATAGATATAACGTGTATACAAGAAAACCATATGCTAGAAGAACAATCTGAATCTAGTAAAAGGAATTGGACTCCATATTTATTTGCAGCAGGTGCTAAAATATGTTTGATAGTGTTAATTTTGTGAAAAAAGTATGGGTCTATATTAGTTCACCAAAATGAGATTTCAGTGAACACCTAAACATTGACCGCACTTCAGTGAAATTCATTTCAGTGATTCGCTGTGTTTACCAAGGGCAATGAAAAAGTTGACCAACTACTCAACTTTGCCCTTTTCTCCACTGTAGCACGATCTCAGAGTTGGCATATATAGTTGGGGGGGGGGTGTGGGGGTGCAGCCCCCCAGTTGGGTGGGTTTGATTTACTTACATGTCGGTCTGTTGTGCTGCAGGGCAAGTATTTACTTGCCCTTGGTAAATTCAGCAAATCTCTGAATCAATTTTCTCTGATGTGCAGTCATTGTTTAGGTGTTCGCTGAAATCACATTTCGGCAAACTAATACAGACCAAAAAAGTACAGAAGGTAGGCGTATCTTCTAGTAGAGCTCATGAAGAGCTAACAGAGAAAACATCCTTTTGGCATTATTTTATGTGCCATTTAAATTTAACTATGTATGTCATCTATCTGTTATACTTGGTAACCCCTTAGAACACAATATCATTATAGTATGATACTGGAACCTAAACTTGCTACTTCGGACTTAATTGAACCATGCAGAACCATGCACCTTGTTGGAACTCACTTAATATTTTATTTACACTCATACAGAATATGGGTGTGAAACAATTTTCATTGAATCTACACATCACTTGCTTCATCTGTTACTTATTGTAGAGTAAATCTTAATCATCCTCAACCTTTCCTTGATACCCCTAACTTTTAGCTTTTCAAATTTGCAATTATGCTCTTTAAAATAGAGATGTGATGTGAATGGATTAGGAAAAAAAAATATCTAACTTAAAATTTACATTCAGAATATTTTTTTTTTGAACTTGAAGGCAGCTACTATACTTCAAGATAAATTTGTATGAGAAAGCTTATGCATCTTTCAGAAATGGAAGACAAACTACAAAAAAATTTGCATGCCAACACCCAGTCACATTTCAAAGCTTATACTTTGACATTATATTCTTAATAGAAGTGCATCCCTCTAAATTTCTCCCCTCTATTCTAACAAAATATACATCCTATCAATAATACGAAAACCTTTTTGACTGCACATCCAACTTCTATTACACTAATTAGCTGACAGTGGATTCTGTACATATGGCATTCAGTGCTTCAGTAATTATCTCCTGAACAGAACCTTAATAGCAGTGAGTGGGGAGAGACTAACAGATGCTGGTTTACTTAATGAAGGAGTCCCTCAAGGTTCTGTGCTTGGATATTTGTTACTCTATTTATTTATTACTAGGCTGTATTGGGATCTTCAACATATCTTGCATCACTTAACAAGATAATGTGGCAGTTTTTGGGGTAAATATATCCATATCTGCACTTAACATCAAATTAGTTTCATAGGTTCATAGGTGTGTATTAGACTAATGGTCCTGGAGTTTTTACAAGCCTAGCAAATAGGATTACCCTGGCATCATGCCACCCAACCTAAGTTCCTAGTGTCTCTGTCGAGTAGAGCGACTGAAGTGATCCCCGGGGTGAATTTTCTATTTCCCATCCACTCATCAAGATTTCTCTTGAAGAGGGACACTGAGGTGGCTCTGCTTGACATGTATGGGAAGTCTATTCCATAGCATGGCTAGTCCCTGGGTTATGAACCTGTCCCTGCAACATGTTCTGTTGATTGTGGTAATGAGGTTGAGGTCTCTGGAGTGTGTGGTGTGGAGGGATTGGGATTTCTTTAGATGTAGCATTTCTAACAGAGCTGGGTCAGACATGGCTTCATAAGTCAAGCAGAGATCGTCTCTAAGTAGGCGATATGAAACAGAGAATAGTTGGAGTTTTTTGAGTCTGTCCATATAGGACAAGTATTTAAGGCATAGGATCCTCTTTGTGAGGTACTTTTGTGGCCTCTCCAGTTGTTGCAGGTGTCTAGTGAGGTACATGCCAAATGGGGCATTGTACTCGATGATTGGCCTAATTATGGAAGAGTAGAGGAAGACAATGACTGCTTTCTTCCTGGATGCAAAATCCTTAGTAATGACATTTGCCACATAGAAGGACTTTCTGACCATAGTGGCAACGTGGTGGTCAAAACTGAGGTTGCTGTCAACCTGTGTTCCCAGATCTCTTATAACACCTTCTGTGTTCAGTGGGTTTTTCTCAGGGGGGATGACAACACATTTTTTGGCATTGAACTTAAGGCCATGGTTCTGACACCAGTTGTTGGTGTCATAGAGGCCTTTCTGTAGAATGTTGACATCACTTGGAAGTTAATAATAGGTCCCAACTTGCAATCATCTGTATACTTTGTCAGCCAGAGTCCCTTCATGTTGGCCTGGACTTCAGAGAAGTAGATACCAAACAGGAGGGACCCAGGACAAAACCCTGTGGGACTCCACTCGTGACTGGTCGGCAGTCTGACTTGGAGTCAGCTACTTTCACACTGTGGGTTCTATCTGTGAGCCAGTTTGCAGCCCACCTAGTGATAGAGGGGTTGATGCCTAGCTTGGTGAGTTTTTCTATGATTGCTGAGTTCGGAATGGTATCAAAGGCCTTGGCCAGATCAAGGTAGGCTGTATGAACCACCTTGCCTTCATCCACAGCTCTGGTGACTGACTCAAAGAAGTGGACCAAGTTGAGCAGGCATGATCTTCCCTTCACAAAAGCAAACTGTATAGGATCCAGTGTTTGGAGATTCCCTATATTCTTATGTGTTATGTCCATGATGATGCATTCCATAGCTTTGCATATCAGACTCATCAGGCTAATTGGGCGATAATTCCTGGGGTTTGTAGTTGCTCCTCCTTTGTGGAGAGGGATGACTGTAGCAGTGCACCATTCAGTAGGGACAAAGCCTGAAGTGAGGCTGTGATTGAACAGGGCACACAGGTGAGGTGCCAGTTCAGTATGTAGTTCGTGTAGAACACAGCCAGGGATATTGTCAGGTCCCATAAAAGCTGTATTTTTCACCTTGGACAGTGCTGTTTTAACCTGTGCAGCAGTAATACTGGGTGCCTGGCAAACTACTGCTATTGTGATTGGTCCTTTGGGGGGGGAGAGGTTTAAAGTTAGCATTGAATCTGTCAGCCAGTATATTGGCAATATCTGTTGGCTCAGTATAGGAGGTACCATTGTGCAGTAACTGAGAGAAAATCTGTGTATTGCCATGGAGATTCTTTACATAACTATAGAAGGCCTTCTGGTTGTCTTTACTATCTGCTGCAATTCTGTTTTCATAGCTAGCTTTAGAGGATTTGATGAGGGATCTCAACCTTTTGTTGAGGCTGATAAAGGAGTTTTTCCAGTCGTGGGACTTTGCCTTATTCCACATCAGTTTCCTCCTTCTGTTGTAGAGTTTGTTTATGGCAGGGGACCACAAGATTGGCTTCCTTTATTTTGAGGAGAGCTCCTTAGTTCTATTGGGTATGGCGAGATCCATGCATTTGTGTACTTGTTAGTACAGTGCATTGGTGTATGATTTGGCGGTCATGCAACTATTCTCCATTTGAATGGGTGCAGTGAAGTTAGCTACCTCTGTTTTTAGAAGCCCAAAGTTAGCTTTGGAGAAGTTTTTCATGATGATTACCTTTGCGGGGGGTGGTGAGAGGGATGTGGATTTCCAAGATGATTAGTTTGTGGTTGGATCTAACCAGGGAGGAGTTGACTATTGGTGTAGAGCAATGGTCACCCATGTTAGTAATGACCAGGTCAAGGATGTTGCTACCTCTAGTGGGGGTAAGAACAAGCTGGTCAAGAGCATTGGAATTAATGAATTCCAGAAAGCATTGGGCAAGTGTATTGGTACAGGAGTAGTTTTCCCATTTAATGGAGGGGTAGTTGAAATCGCCCAGTATGAGA
This sequence comes from Protopterus annectens, assembly GCF_019279795.1. NCBI lineage: Eukaryota > Metazoa > Chordata > Ceratodontiformes > Protopteridae > Protopterus > Protopterus annectens. Next base: position 226,955,247 of record NC_056729.1, on the reverse strand, counting down.
GCGTTAGGTTCAACCCTAATATTCTCCTGGGTGCTTAGGAATGTGGAGTCTGAGTCTTGGGACATGGTTGGGGACCTATAGCAGGCTACGACCTGAATTGCTGTCTTACCCAGTGTTAGCTGCACCTGAAGTATCTCAAATGCGTTATGTTGGGCTACAAGTCTGGAGGTGTGCACATCCTTTATGAATATGGAAACACCACCAACTTTGGAGCTTCGGTCCAAGTTCTGGGGCTGAAAGGTGTGGAATGCGTTATAGCCTGGTAGTGCAGGGGTGCTTTCTGCTGCCTTGAACCATGTCTCTGATACAGCACAAATGTTGATGTTCTCCATTTTAAGTAGAGCTTCGAGGGAGTGCCTCGTATTGGAACTAGCTTATCAGCAGCAAACTAAAAATTAACTTTACAGAATCTGCAATCATGCTATTTGGTTTAGTAAAAAAGAAAAACAAATAAACAAACAGAAAAAAACAGCTACCATTCCTCATTTAAGGGCTATAGATGCATTAGACACACTGATAGAACACGGTACTCAGTAAAATCTTAGGTGTGTTACTAGATCAAAACTGTTAATTCAAAACCTGGCTCTGTGGCACCGAGTTTAATGTCTGACTGTGTCCAAGACAACAGGAGTTCAGTGAGCAGCTTGAGTTGTGTAAGAGCCTTAGAAGGGATGATGAATAATGAACTCTTCCATCCTGCGGTAAAGGTGTGTTGGTTGCTAGATGACTCCACTACAGCTTCAGTACTGTGAGAGACATTTCAGTCATGAAAGGCAGGAGCCCATATTGAGAGAGACATGCATGGGGTCTAATTGAGAGGGATGTGCACGGGGTCTACCAAACCCAGGGGTGGCAGCCCAAGTCCTTGCTTGCCAAGAGGCATGTATGTGTATGATAGAGGCATGTTGCATTGATCCAGATATATGTATCCCAGCTAAGTTGTAGGTAGGGCTAAAATTGAAATGCCCTTCTAGCTCACATCCTAGATAATGTCAAGCTTATGATGAGTGTAAACTATGTAGTTTATTTCCTGGTATGAGCAAGACAGGTAATCATAGGCACTACCTGAGCAGGGGATGAAGGTATACACTTTTGGAAGTTAACAAGAAGAGGGTACAAGTAATGCCAAAAAAGAACTCTCAAGGATGCCTGGATGATAACCTCCTCTAGAAAGCTCACCTTGTACTGAACTGGATATATCTCTAGTATGAGGAATGACTAAGTTGAGGGTCACTGGTGAGACTTGATTGTTTGCATATATATGGGCAAAAAGCACCAAGAAAACCAAACTTTCATTATATATTCATACCAAAGTTAAGTCTGATAAAGTTTTAAAACATCTAAGAGGTTGTTACAAAGTACACTAAAATCAAGAAAAATGATTGCAAGTATTGACTTTCTCTTCTGACTTAAGTACGCATTCCTTTCATTGCCATCAGAAATTTCACCATAGGGAGTTCCCTGCACTGCAGCCCTCTCAAACTAAAGTTGAGTTGTAAACAGAAAAAAAAAGCTCTTCTGACTTTCTAATCTCCAGATTTATTTATTGTGCATTAGCTGTTTAAATGAATGTATGGCAATACCTCTACAGAATAACATCAGCAATTGTCGGTGCCAGTTCATAGGTTCATAGGTTGGTACTAGGCTATCTGCCCAAAGGCACTTATAAGCCTAGCCAGAATGTGTTGGCTTTCACCACCCCCTTAGATTAGTTCCCTGTGCCTCTGTCCAGCAGAGCCACTGAAATGATCCCCGAGGTAAACTTTCAGTTTCCCATCCACTCATCAAGGTTTCTTTTGAAGAGTGTTAGCGAGGAGCTCTGCCTAATGTAGCTTGGGATCTTGTTCCAAAGCATGGGAAGTCTCTGGGACAGGAATCTATCCCTCCAGCACGTCCTATTTATTGTTGTGGTGAGGTTTAGATCCTTAGAGCATGTGGCTCGAGGGGATAAGGTTTTCTTTAGGTGGAGCATGCCCATCAATTCTGGGTTGGATATGGCCTTGTATGTCAGGCAGAGATCACCTCTGAGTAAGCGGTATGCAACTGGAGTTTCTTCAGTCGAGCTGCATAAGGCATCTGTTTGAGGTCAGTGATCCTCTTGGTGAGGTACTTCTGTGGTCTTTCCAGCTGTTGCAGGTGTCTTGTAAGGTACATCACAAATGGGGCGTTGTACTCTATGATGGGTCTGATGAGTGATGAGTAGAGGGGCACAATGACCTCTTTTGATCTGGATGCGAACACTTTTGTGATTAGGTAGGCCACATAGAAGGATTTTTTAGTCACTTTGGCAATGTGATTATCAAAGGTGAGATTACTATCTACTTGGGTCCCCGGATCCCTTATTACATCTTCCGTATTTAGGGGACTACCATCTATGTGGTAGTTTGTGAGTACTTTGTTTTTTCCAAAGGGGATGACTATGCACTTTTTGGCATTTAGCTTGAGGCCATGATCTTGACACCGGTTATCCATCTCAGTGAGACCCTTTTGGAGGATGTCTGTGTCAGCCGGAGAGTCAGTTATAGCCCCTAGTTTGCAGTCGTCTGCGAACTTGGTCAGCCATAGTCCTCCTGTGCTTGCCTGGGAACGCCACTTCTAACCGGTTTAGAGTCAGACCTAACTCCCACAACTCTCACCATGTGGGTTCTGTCCGTGAGCCAGTTGGCAACCCGTCTTGTGACATAGGGGTTTATGTTCAGGCTGGTGAGCTTGTCTATAATACCAGAATGGGGAATGGAGTTGAAGGCCTTAGTGAGGTCTAGGTAGGCTGTGTGTACCACCTTTCCCTCATTTATAGCCTTGGTAACTGTCTCAAAGAGGTCCACCAGGTTTCTGAAGCATGATCTGCCCTTAACAAAGCCAAAATGGGTAGGGTCTAGTGTTTGGAGGTTCCCAATGTATCTGTTAATGAGTTCCATGATGATGTGCTCCATAGCCTTGCAGACCAAGCTAGTGAGGCTTATAGGGTGATAGTTCCCAGGGTCTGTTGTGGCTCCACCTTTGTGGAGCATAATAACTGTTGCTGTGTGTCACTCTATGGGTATGTAGCCTGTGGAGAGGCTGAATTTGAACATTGCGTTTAGGTGAGGGGTTAGTTCGTCTTTGAGCTTATGTAGCACGCAGCCTGGGACACCATCCGGGCCCATTGATGCTGTGTTTTTGGCTTTGGAGAGGGCTGTTTTAACCTGAGTGTCTGTGCTTTTAGGGGCCCTACATTCTTCTGGTATGGTTATGGGCCCTTTTGGGGGTGAGAGGGGGGGCGAAGTTTGCACTGAACCTGTCTGCCAGGATGTTGGCAATATCAGTTGGTTCAGTGTATTTTGTGCCATTCTGCACTAACTCCAAGCAGATCTGAGCATTGCCACTTAGATTCTTGACATAGCTAAAGAATGCCTTGTGGTTATCTTTGGAGTCCTTGGCAATTTTTCTTTCAAAGCTCACCTTGGATGATTTTATGAGGTATCGTAGTTTCTTGCTGACACTGAATAGGGATGTCTTCCATTCTTGGGATTTTACTCTTTTCTGTACTAGATTCCTCCTTCTATTGTATAGCTTGTTTATGGCAGAAGTCCACCAGACTGGTTTCCTCTTCTTAGAGGAGTAACTCTTGGTTTTGCTTGGGATGGCATGATCCATGCATTCTTGTAGCTGCCTGTAGAATGCAATAGTAAAGGATTTTGCAGCTTGGACAGTGTTATCCTTCAGCATGAGGGCTTTGAAACTTTCCACCTCGGTCTTAAGTAACGTGAAGTTTGCTTTTGAAAAGTTTTTCACAGTGGTTTTCTTTTCAGGGGGTGGGGGCAGAATATGGATATCCAAAGTGATTTGTTTATGGTCAGATCTAACCAGCGAGGGGTTGACCTCTGGTGTGAAACACCAGTCTCCCATGTTGGTGATGACCAGGTCCAATATGTTGTCACCTGTGGTGGGAGTGTTAACCAGTTGAACCAGGGCGTTTGAGTTTATAAATTCTAGGAAAAGTTGGGCAAAGGAGTTAGTAATTGAGTAGTTCTCCCAGTTAATGTTTGGGTAATTGAAATCACCCAATATTAAGTGTTTGGTATGACCTTTATGTTTCCCAGTGTTTCCAGAAATGGGGAATGGGGGTCTTGGGACATGGTGGGTGATCTGTAGCAAGCACAATTTGAATTGCAGTTTTGCCCATTGTTAGTTTCTCTATGCAGAAACATGCTTGAAATGCATAGGGAAAGCTAAAAACAATAAACGGTCATGCTGAAACTGGCAGTTAAGCCAGAACCAGGATTGCCTGGCGGTGTGGGTATCCTTGATGAATATGGATATACCCCTGCCTTTTGTATGTTGGTTTGGGTTCTGTGTCTGAAATGTATGGTATGAATTGTAGCCTGGTAGTGCTGGGGTGCTCTCTGGAGCCTTAAACCAGGTTTCTGTTACTGCACATATATCGATTTTCTCCATACTGAGGAGTACCTCGAGTGCATGCATTTTGAGGTTTAGACTTCTGGCATTGAGTAGCATTACCCTCAGTTTTTTGTTACTCGTGGTATTTATGGCAGTGGGTTTGTCTTTTGAGCCTTGCCTAAAAACGGCACTATGGGGGTGGCAAGAGACTTGGCCAGTATTTGAAAGCCTAAGGGTGACAGGTGCAAGCTGTCGCTAGCGAAGCAGCATGGCTTGTCGATCATGTCATCCCAGGTGGGCAGACACTGGATCCCTTTTGAATGACACCAGAAACTTAGCCAATTGTTGAAATCGAGAATTTTATCTTTATACCATGGTATCATTCTTGTTGAGGGCAGGATGCTACTCAGGGACAGGGTCATAATGATCTGGGTTACGTGATCAAAGAGGTCTTCCATGTCTCTCTTCATGTAGTCCAGGGAGGTATGGCTCAGGTCATTCACACCAACATGGAAAATGACAAAGTCATATTTGTACTTGTTCTGGAGTGACCTGAGTGCTTGTGTTATGTGGCGGATCCTGGCAACAGACAGGCAGCTAACAGTAACCTTCTCCTTATTCAGCCTAGTGAGTGGGATGTCAGTGTGCCTGACTATAGAGTCACCTATTACTAGTATGTTGCGTATGTTATTTTGCCTTAAGAGCTGTGATTGCATGGCACACTGGTTTTGTGAAGTATGTGTTTCATGGTTTGTGTTGGGGTGGGTGGAGATTGCTTGGATGTTTGCTTTGGAGGTCTCTGTTAGTTTTGCAGATTTTTATTTAGAGCCTCCGAGTATGTTTTCATGTATTTATGTGTGTTTTTTGCCAGTGCTGGTTTAATGGGTCTATGTAAGACTGGTGGTGTGATGCATGTTTTTCCCTTCTCCTCTTGACTATCTGATCCAGTCTTAGGTTGAGAGAGCTTAGCCTCTAGTTTGGCTGTATAACTGCATCTCTCGCATGTATTAGTGTTTGGTGGTAGGAGGAGGGGTTGTTTGAGTACATGAGGCAGTTGTAACATTGCCTCAAAATGCCCAGATTCACCAGTCGGACTGGAGAGTACACCTGAAACTGCCCTTTGGACATGCCCGGATAGGTACAGTGAACTGTTTTACTGGATGGCTGGTAAGGTTGAATAGAGAGCCTTGTCCTTCTGTACAGCACAGGAGGGTCTAGTGCTAGGGTTTATAAGTGCTTGCTATAAGTTTTGGGCAAGTTCTGGGCAGAGAAATGAATGGCTTGCATGCTTAAGTTGAAAGTTTGTCTAGTTCCAAGGGAAAAATTGAAGAGGAGACTTTGTGGAGCCAGGAATAGTTTAACCCTAGCTAACCGGTGCTGCCTGGCATGCAAAACCAGGCAAATACGGTATTTGTATCAGTGAAATGAAAGAGATAGAAATTAGCCCAAAATGGCCAATAAACAAATAATTTCTGGGCTGAAACCACTCCTCCTGGGACAGATAGGCTGCTCAAAGTTCCCTTCTCTCACAGGTGAACAGAGAAACTTCCTTCTATCCAAGTAAGGTATGGGCAAACACAGAGATTTGTAACACAGCCCTGAATTCAGCACTAACCTGAAAACTGGACTATACTAGCTTAGAAAGGTGGGCAGCAAGTGTATATATATATATATATATATATATATATATATATATATATACATATTTTTTTTTGTTTTTTTGTTTTTTGTTTTTTTTGTTCAGAAAATAAAGCAGATACACTCAAAAATAACTGTTTAACAGCACAGAAAAGGATATTTATTGTTTATATAAACATATATATATATATATATATATATATATATATATATATATATATATATATATAAATACATATATAGTTCTTCAGTTCTGTACTGATGACCACTGTCTCCTAAGAGCTTGCATGTGGGGCATCCTCACTATTCGCCCAACCCTACCTACACTTCTGGCTGCCTTACTCTCATCTCATGCTGCATATAACTTTCAAATCCAGGGAATAAAATCATAAAATATATTCAGCTCAAATTTTACTGGAGTTAACTACAATCTATCTAAATAAACTTCCCACCATTTTTTAACAATATTATTAAAACTCTTTAGGAACTAACTTTACCTTTATATTCTGATGTTCCCCTTCTATATTTTTTCTCAGTAGTTAAATGCTATTGAATGTGTCATCAATGATTCCCACAGCTGTATGCACTTGTTTTATGATTCTCTTTCAAGTATTATTTCGCTTTTCTGTTTTTATGACACTGTTTGATGTATTATTGTAACTCTGAAGCTTTTCTTCTTAGGATCCACAGAAAAAGGGTTCCATGCCAAGACAGACTTTCCTGGAAAACAAATGCAAATAACTAACTAATTAAATAAATTTGAAGACCTAATTCGAAGTAGGATCATTACCCAAATATACAGAAAACTAACTAGTTAGCAATTACAGATAGGCCTATATCTTTACTAAACACACCAAGTTTCAGATTACTGAATGAAATACAATGCCTCCAACTAAAAAAATACTGTACAGACTAAAGGATCTCGAAATCACACAGCTAGTATGATCTCATTTTACCTTGGCCAGTACTAAAAAAGCATTGTGCAAAACAGCCAGCTTTATGGAACAACATGCCCACTGAACTGAAAAATCAGGAGAAATTTATCACTTTAAGAGAAAAACTGAAAGCTCATTTACTTAAGGAAAGTAAGTGTGAATGCTTTAGGGATTCAAGTTAATTGTATATTTGAAGCAGTCATTTACTGCCTACGTTAATGGATTCAGCACTGTTAACAATATAATACCCTGTGAATGTATAAATATAATTTATTTTTTTATACAGTTGTATACAGTTATAAATATGTATAAAACAAAGTGTCATTGATAACATACAGTAGTTTGCTTTATGTTGAGCTCTAGGGCAATATAAGAACTAAGCCTTATCTTTCAAATTTGTCATGGATTAATTATATCTGTCACACTTCTGGGTGACTAATCTTCGCCTCTCATTGTATTACTTATATACATTACCACTGTGACCTAAGCAAGCAGTAACGGCCAACAAAATGTATCTTATTGCAGAAATAAAGCCCACCTAGGGGGTTGAGGCATCTACATCCATGGAAGGACATAATTTACACAACAACACACACCCTAGAGGGCATTATTGCACTTAGAGAATCGGCTTTCTGTTAAATGGCTTTGTATTTGCTTGATTTTTTTTTTATTACCATATATGTGGACACACACACACACACACACACACACATATATATATATATATATATATATATATATATATATATATATATATATATATATATATATATATATATAGATATATATATATAAATAATATTTTTCATGTAAACCAGTTCCTCCACCTAATGGTTCAGACTTGTAACTGTTGTTGGAGAAAATATTTTACATCTATAATGTATGTTTGGTCAGTATTTAATGTCTACACGTTCTGTCTGTCTCACTTTCTACCACACACACACACACACACACACACACACACACACACACACACACACACACACAGCCATTAAAACTTTCAAACCTTAATGTCTCTCAGTTGTCCAGATTTTTAAAGACCGTGCAGATTTTTTTCCCTCTTTTTTGGTCTTTTATTCATAAAATTTGTGGTTTGCTGGCAAATCATTGGGAGTTGATGCCAGTAAATAATGACTTACATTTGTGTTAAAGACTTCATATCCTTCCTAAAATGCATGTTAACATATTATAGTAACTTTTATTAATTTTTTATGAGTAATAGTTAAAATCTTTCCCTATTTCTGTCCCCACCACCACGATATTTAAAGGCTTTGCCCAGATGTCTTTTTCTTTTTCTTTTCTTTTAATACCTTTATTCAATTGACACCTGTGACATAGGTAAACCAACATTTATATAAAAGTAATCCAACCATATTAACAAGCTCACACCCACAAATACCGTACATCACCAGCTGGGTGTCACAAGGGTCAGTACTGGACCCCCTACTGTTTGATATATACTTCTCAGAAGTTCAGGCCATAACTAACAGGCTGTGGCCAACCAAGTCTGTGGATGACTCCAAATTAAGTGCAATTATTCAATCCCCAAATGATATCAATGTACTTCAGGAGGGTCTTACGCAGACCAATGTCTGCTGTCTTAGTCACAGTCTCAAACTAAATGCAAAGAAATGCATCAAAATTCCCTTTGGTAAAATCAATGTCCCTTCACACTATCAATTTAACAATACCCTTTGTACCTATGAAGTGGTAAGAGATCTAGGATCACAAGTTGACTGTGACCTTAACTTTGACCCCATAAGGAAGACTTTCTAGGTAGCACACTTGATTAGCAAAGGCATCACCTCTAGAGCAAATGAGATTATAACCCCTCCATACTCATCACTAATCAGGCCCATAATTGAGTATAAAACACTTTTTGGCATGTGATGGGAGAAAGGAAATTCACCCCGGGGATCACGTCAGTCGCCCTGCTAGACAGGGGTCCAGGGAAGTAAATACTGTGGGAAGAAATAGCCAGGGAATTGTTATGGCTAGGCTTGTATAGGCCCTAGGGCTGATAGCCTAGTACTAACCCATGAACCTATGAACCATACAAAGCACCTGCAGCAATTGGAGAGACCTCAGAAGTTTCTAACAGAAAATATCCTGGGTTGGTCCTGGTTCCTCTCCTGTTTGGTATATACTTCTCTGAAGGCCAACACAAAGGGACTCTGGCTGACAAAGTTCACAGACGATTGCAAGTTGGGAGCCATAATTAACTCCCCAAGTGATGTTGACATCCTACAGAAAAGCCTCACTGAGACCAACGACTGGAGTCAGAACCATGGCCTGAAGCTCAATGCCAAAAAATGTGTCATCATCTCCTTTGGAAAAAACCTGATTCCCATGAATTACCACATCGATGGTAGTCCACTAAACACAGAATGTGTCATAAGAAATCTGGAAACACAGGTTGACAGCAACCTCTCTTTTGACCACCACATTGTCATTGTGGACAGAAAGTCCTTCTATGTGGCACATCTCATTACTAAGGGTTTTGCATCTAGGAAGAAAGAGGTCATTGTCTTCCTCTACTCCTCCCTCATTAGGCTAATCATCGAGTACAATGTCCCATTTGGCATGTACTTCACTAGACACCTGCAACAACTGGAGAGTCTGCAAAAGTACCTCACAAAGAGGATCCTAGGCCTTAAACACTTGTCCTGTATGGATAGACTCAAAAAACTCCAAATATTCTCGGTCTCATATTGCCTACTTAGAGGTGATCTTTGCTTGACTTACAGAGCCATGTCTGACTCAGCTCTGTTAGAAATGCTACATCTAAAGAAATCCCAAACCCTCTGCACTACACGCTCCAGAGACCTCAACCTCATTACCACAATCAACAGAGCAAGCTGGAGGGACAGGTTTATAACCCAGAGATTCCCCATGCTATGGAACAGACTTCCCATACATGTCAATCAGAATGCCTCACTGACCCTCTTCAAGAGTATAGACTTCTTACGGGACCCTTATGCCTTGGTAACAGAGCTATCTCTGACCTAAACCTAATGAATTTGCTGCAAATCCGTAAATCAAACAGGACTAGAGCTACCCATTCCAGGGACCTAAATATGGCTTACAACTTGAATAGGACATGCTGAAGGGACAGATTTGTCTCTCAGCAAATGCTGTGTCTTTGGAATAGGCTGCCAAATCATGTGAAGCAGAGTACCTTTATGACACTGTTCAAAAGGAACCGGATAAGTGGATAGGAGACCATAAATTCTTACTGGGGATATCACCCACAATCCTGCTGGACATGGGCAGACATTACTAAATATAGTCCTGGGTATTGACACTCGAGTATCTATGGTATTACATTGGGATGAAACGTTTAGGCTTGAAATGTCCTCCGGGTTGATAGCCTAGTAACCTCCTATGATTCTATGATCCTACAGCCTAGGTAATATTATGTAAACTGTTCAGTTCCTGTGTTCTCTTGAGCCACACCCCTCCCCCAAAACACCTTTCTGCATGCATTCTTCCCACAATTTCCATCTTCCTCTAACTGACCTACTCCTACCTTTTTCCAAAGATCCTACCTCCTGCTCCTCCATTGCTGCTACAATATTCACCACTGGTCCAGATTTCTATCTCCATTCTCTAGCAATTGCTTCCTTGGCCACCACCAGAACTAAACTTAACAAAGCCTCACTATGTCCAGCTAAGAGTTTGAGACGTATGCATACCTCTCAATTTTTAATGAAAATTCACTAATGGACTACCTGTTGCAGCAACTCTTTGATCTCTCACTGTTTCTCTTTCACTTTCACTTTCAGTTCCATTTTCAAGCTTTTGATATGGCCTCCCATTCCAAACTAATAGATGTACTAACTGAACGATCCTTTTCACCATCTGCCATAGCTTAGTTTAATAGCTATTAATCTCATTGTCAACAATCTGTTCTATGACAAGGTTCTGTCTCCATGCCTTCCTTTATTCATTGGTGTCCCCCAAGGATCTATCTTGGGCCCTCTCCTTTTCTCCCACTTTACTAATAATCTACACACAGCTACTCCACATGGTTGTATAATATAGTATGTAGATGATTCAACACTTATCTGTGCTGCCACTTCTCTATCAGCTCTTCATTCTCAAACACAGGAATCGTTCACTTCTGTTGAAACATGGTTAACCAATGTCCATCTAATCCTGAACCCAAACAAAACTAAATTATTACTCTTCCAACCTAACAAGACATCTATCTCATGCCCACCATTTAACATGATAGCCAAGGACAATACTGTCATCTCCCCGACAAACCATACAAAGCTTCTTGGAGTGGAAATAGACAATAACCTAAAATTTGACTTACACATCTCCTTAACAATAAAAAAGTCCATAAGAAATTGAAAGTCTAGATAGGCACAAAAGGTTCCTGACCAAAATTGCCAAAATTACATTAACACAAACCCATCTGCTCTTCACTCTATTATATTCCTCTCCAATTTTAACTAATCTTAGGAAAACTGACTTATCTAAGCTAGAAGCATGTTATAATAAAATTAAGTTTGCATCTGACTGCCCATATAGAGCACATCATTGTACAGCTTTAAGGATACTAGACTGGCTTGAACTTCCCAACATTATTCTTTACAACCAACTCTCTCTAACTCACAAAATTGTAACACAGCCAACCAGAATCCCTGCACTACAAAATCTCATCCTTTCTTACAGTTCCAGCAGACCACTTCGCTCTGACAATAAGAACTTACTCACTGTCTCCAAGGCCAACAACACTGCATGAGAATAATTATTTTCCAGCTATATATTTCATATGTGTAACTCCTTTCCTAACTCTATTCTCTAGATCTCGTTCACTAACCACTTTAAGCCATCACTTAAAGCTTATCTAAAAAATAAGTGGCTATGTTCCTATACCATCCCCTTGTGAATGCTCTGATACATCATAGTATATGCCAACCATATCCAACTTCTTCCCCAGTGTTTAATCTTTTATTCCTACCGACCTGTCTTAACCTTATATCTTAACATAAGTCATGCTTTACAAATAGTACTAGTTATGTTCAAAGCCTAGGTTTTGTTGTCATGATGTAACAAATTTGTATTTTCTTATGTATACTACATTTTGTTTACTTTACACTTTATTGATTATTGTAATTTGTGCATTAAAATTTACTGTTACTCATGGAGTTTTTCTCCCTGGGCATCCACTAAAAAAGGACCTGTGCCCAGTCAGACTTTACCGGTAAACAAATGTTAAATAAATAAAATAAATAAAATACATTTTCTAAAAAAACACACAAAGGTATCACAGAAGCAAGGCAGCTAGAAGCAATTTTTTTATTTTTTTCAATAATAATTCTTTATTTTTCTTTTTTCTAAATGTTAATACAATACTACAACCTATTTACAATATATACATGAATACTTCCAACAGTTACATAGAGTCATTATACATAACTATACACTTCTAAATAGATATTACAGAAGAAAAAAAAAAAAAAAAAAAGAATAAAAATCTAGTATCAATATAAGGCTTATCTATAGACAACTCCATAGTTAGTCTGTACTTCCCGTAGAAAAGTGGAATGGAACCTTAAGCTAAGACAATGTTAAAGATTTGCTCCCATATTTTTGTATTATTTACACTTTTCTTATGATCACTAATTAATAATTTATGTGCTAAGATATGTTTTATCGCTACACTCTTGAAATTTTCCCATGAAGTCTGGGATGGATTCAACCAATTTGTAGCTATATACAACTTCATTAACAAAAAAATATTTACGAGTATGATCCTTTGGGATCTATCCAAATTAGTTGGCGGAATATGCAGAATCATAAACTCCCAAGAAAGTGTAGACTGTTGATGTCCCATTTTTTGTAGTTGGAATTTCAAATAATTCCAGAGTTTAAAAATACATTTACAACTCCAGAACATGTGTAAAAGGTCAGCCGTTTGATCTATACAATATGGGCATTTGGGTGAATTTTTTGAGTTAAATTTATGTAAAGTGAGACGCGTATAATACGCATTATTAAATATCATCAACTCAGTAAATAATAACTTTTGAAGGGAAACTGATTTTAAGGTTAAGTTAATTGCTCTCACTATTCTACTATCTTCAATCATTAACAATTTCTCCTTCCAGTATTTCAATAAAAGTATTTGGTTATTGTATTTCACCTCTTTCATCAAACTATATGACGCTGTTATATACTTACATTCCTGTGTTAAGGTTTGCCATAAGTTTAGGCAAGTGTTTAAATCTTCTTCTTTAATTTTGAAATTTCTATTACTAAAATAGCTTATTAATAAGTCCTTTAACTGTCTTATTATAATTAAATACGAGTTAGGGAGATCCATCTCTCTTAGTATGTTATGTATTGAGATACCTAGAAAGGGATATAAATCGAGTATGGTTAAATTACTTATAAGTGGGAATTTCTTAAGGTCTATCAACTGATTACCAATTTTCAAATTCGGGTTTTTATGAAATGGTTGAAAAATCATCATATATTGTAAAAGATTTAGTGAGTTAAACAGACTCTGTACTGATATTATATATATTTTGATATGCTCCATCAAAGCGTACATTTTAAGGGTATCTTTGTTTAAAAAAGGTAATGCCTTACAATTAATACCCAGACCAGCAACATGTTTATGATTTAGAATCAACCACTTAGGCACCCAATTTGAATTGATCCTATTAAAGTTAACTACTCTTAGAAGTCTATTAGCATTTATTATTAAATAATATGTTTCAAAATTCGGTAGTTCCAACCCACCCCTATTTTTCGGAGTCATCAGTTTGTCATAAGATATCCTAACTTTTCTAGGTTCCCATACAAATCTAGCTAATTCTGTATGAAGTTGTTTGAAGAATTTCCTGGAAATTTGAACTTGAGTAGCTCTAAAGATAAATAGTATTCTGGGAAGTATGTTCATTTTAATAATTGAGGTCTTTGCCATTATTGGTAATTTCAGATTATCCCATCTTTTTAAATCAGAGACTATCTGTTCCCAAATTAACTTAACATTATTTATGTAAAAGTCTCTATTATCTGTTGAAAAAACAACCCCTAAATATTTTATTTTTTCTTCGGATTTTACCTGCCCTACCAATGGTAAAAGCAAGAAGGGTGTAGGCGTCTTTAATGGGAATACCTTGTTTTTTTTTTAAATTTATTTTGTAATTAGATATTTTTGTAAAGTCTACCACAGCTTTTAATATTTTCTTAATATCTGAAACAGGTGTTGTGCAGTAAATATTCAAATTGTCTGCAAAAGCAGCCATGGAAATCTTCGTACCATAAATTATTGGAGCATTATGATAAATATTTTGTTTGATATGTAGAAATAATGGTTCTAAATATAAATTGAATAATATTGGAGATAACGGACATCCTTGGTGGGTACCATTCTTAATTTGAATTCTTTTTGAGAGATTCCTATTAATAACTAGATTTGTATAAGGATTGTTATATAGTTTTTTTAAAGTTAAAATGAATTCTTGCGGTATATTAAAACATGCTAAAATATCAAACAAACATTCTAAGTTCACTCTATCAAAAGCTTTTTGTGCGTCAATTATGAGTGCATATGCATTAAAGTTCCTGTGAGTGGCATAAGAAATCAGTGTATGAAGTGATAACGTATTATCTGTAGTTTGTCTGCCATTTATAAAACCGGCTTGTTCTTCTGATATTATCAGGTTAATTACCTTCTTCAATCTATTAGCCAAAATCGATGTCATAATTTTCATATCTATATTCAAAAGTGAAATAGGTCTATAATTATCAGGGTTATGTAAATCAGTATTCTCTTTCGGTATAAGAATAGTTTTCGAAGCATTAAAGTGCGGGTCAGTAATTTTATTGTTAGTTATATAATTAAATACTTGTGGAAGTATTTTCCCCAATATATCACTAAAAGTTTTATAGAATTCTGTGGTCAAACCATCCAGTCCCGGAGCTTTACATGGCTTCAACTTCTTAATTGCATCAGTTATCTCCTCTGAAGAAATTGGTTTAACTAAGTTCATATGAAGCTCATCATTAATCTTCGGAAAGATAATTTTCTGCAGAAAATCATTATTACTCTTATTTATATTTACTTCTTGTTGCTCACCATATACTTGTGAAAATATTAGTTCAAATGCCTTCATGATATCTTCAGTATTGGTATATGTTTTATTATTAAAGTGTATTTCAGAGATTTGAGAAGGTATTTTCGATTGATTAATAATACGTGCTAGTGCTTTTGAAGGGGTCTAATGTGATTAGCATATTTTACCAGCATTTTCTGCTCATAAAATGATAATTTACTGTTTTGTAGTAAAAAAAGGTCCTTCTGACATTTTAATAACTCTGTTTCAGTTTGTTTACTATAATTCCCAATTAGATCTTGATCCAGTAATTTAATTTTAGTTTCCAATTCTTGTATGTCTCTCACTTGTAATTTCTTGTAATAAGTAGCCTTTTGGAGAAACATTCCTCTAATTTGTGCTTTGGTAGTTGCCCATTCTATGTCAGACGGATGACGGTGTTCCGAAAGATTAGCTAGTAATTGGTTAAAGAACTCCTGAGCTTCTTTTATTACATCTTCTTTATGCAATAGATATGGATTTAATGTCCAATTATAACCTCTAAAACGTATCTTATGACTAGTGTCCTTCTTGAAAGTTAATGTGATCCTAGAATGATCCAACAAATGTCGAGCTTGTATGTATATATAGGGATCAAAAAACATTAGTGCATCTGAAATTAAAAAAAAGTCGATCCTGGACCACATTTTATGACAACTTGAATAAAATGTAAAGTTATTTGCATTCATTTGATTCTTATTGTATTTAAATGGATCATATAATTTAAAATCTGTTTTAAATTCCTATAGTGCTATCACTGCTTGGTTATTAAAGGACCTATGGGAACTTGATTTATCTAATTTAGGGTCTTGGTATGTATTCCAGTCACCTCCTATTATTATATAGTAATTATTATATTGATTCAGGATAAAATGAAGTGATGTTATGAAAAATTGTTGATTGGTACATGGGGCATATATGTTAAGAAGTATCACCGGTTTATCGTAAAGTTTGGTTACAAGAATCACATAACACCATCTTCCCTCTTTGTCCATTTTAAAATCTAGGATTTGGTATTGACTTTTAATAATAATCACCACCCCTGCACTATTAGTTGTCCCTTCCGAAGCTATCACCTCTCTGATCCATTTCTTATTTTTGAGGGCAGTCCATTGATCGTTAGTCAAATGGGTTTCTTGTAACAAAATAAAACATGCTTTTGACTTGAGGAATAAATGAAAAAATAATTTCCTTTTTTTCAAGTTCTGGAAGCCTTTAACATTCCATGAGTCTATTATCCACATACTAAGATTTTTAAAACTTTAAAGTATATTTTAAAATTGAAAGACGATACTAGATGCAGATGTATTAGCACAGTATATAATATCTGGAAGCAATCTTGACGTCCTATCCCTAACCAGTGCCTATCCACTATTCCCCTGGACCAGGACATACATAGGTTTTTTACACTGTACAAACTTCTATTGATACATATCATTACTAAATATCTGTTCTTTATCCTACAAAATGACACACTAAAAACATGCAAAAAACCTATAATAACTACATCTAACTCTACAAAACCTAACCAAAACATTCCCTACTAAACACTGATATCTATCTACAGCTCTTGAACACATTATTTAGTTAACACAAATGCTATTCCTTACATGCAAAATTACTATTCTACCTCTCTAATAGTTAACTTACATTATTAGTTCTATAATTTGGTTATATTACCCTAGAATATCTAATTATCTTATTTAAATCTAACCTAAACAGATATATGATAGCACTCCTATTAAACAGTAATGTTATTGACTTCAAGATAATACACTATATGTTTAATTTATATTTAAAGCATTAAATTTGACATTGTTTATCTAATCTAATTTATTTAACATTATGATGACAGCAGCATTGGTAAAAACAAGTAGCATTAACTATGCTTAGCAGATACTATATTTAAATATATAAACAATATCTAAATAGCACAGTTCCCAAAACATTCAGAACCACATCAGAAAAATAACCTTCATTTTCCTAGGAATACCAGGACATATTATGTGCTTTTAATTTACTAACTATCCCAGCATTAAAACCCCTTTGTATCTAAACATTTACAGTATAAAACACAATCTAAAAGCAGGAGAATAAATACTGCAGTACAGTACACTATTATTGGCACATCCACATTCAGGCAAACTACCTAGCAAAATAGAATAACTATGATAACTTTAAGTTACTTCTACTATATTAGTTACATGACACATTTTAACTACTACATTAATATTCAGTTTAAATCCTACCTGAATGAATTCACATTCCCTTTTACAGAAATAAAAGTTGAAACATACATTAAAAATCCACAAAGCTTCGTTTTATGTTCCCAGTAGGTTCCCCTTCTTCCACAGAGCTCTATCTACTTCCTGGTCATGAAATCTTGTTTTCGAATTCGCGAAGGGGGAACCATTATGCGGACGGACTTCCGGATGTGCCACAACGAAAGTGGACCCTCAGCAGCATCTAAAGGACTTCCTGTTGCCTCACGAAGGAACACAGTTCGTAGAAGCTGTAAAAGTTCATGGAATCTTCGTAAACAAGCTGGACCTGCAAAAAAAAACTAGTTATTTATTAACCAAGGGGCCTGGTGAAGAAGAAAGAACAAACAAAGGATTTTGGAGCCTCGAGGTATAGTAGGCATGGAATCCCAGTATCCACGTTGTTGTAAACAGACTGAATGTTCCAGTTAAGCTTCCAAAGTTGGGAGGGATTTGAAAATCTTCAGAAAGGTAAGTTTTGCTTCTTTTTTTGTAGAACAGGAATATTTGGATCCATCAACTGTAAAAATTAATGTGTTAGGGTATTTCATCTGGAATTTAATATTCTTTTCAATAAGGAACTTGCAGTATGGAGCTAATGCTTGTCTGGCTTGTCTTATTTGTAATGGTAAATCTTGTCCCATAGAAACTCTATTATTTTGCCACATAACATAACCTCCATTCTTTTTAACAGTTAGAATTATTTTATTTACATCCTGGTAATTGAGAATTTTGACATAAACCGGTCTAGGAATATTTGAGGCTTGTGTTTCCCTGAGAGCTCTATGGGCTCTTTCTATAACAATTTGCTTAGCCATATCAGAGTCCTTGAACAATGTTTCCAGTATTTGTATAATGGTAGACATTAAATCATTATATTGAATAGTTTCAGGAATTCCTCTAATAATTATGTTGTTCCTTCTGGATCTTGCCTCCAAGTCCAGAATCTTGTTTTGCATAAATTGAATGTCCAGGTCATGAATATCTGTTTTTTTTGTAAGCAATATTATTCTGTCCTCGTTTTCGGATATCCTAGCTTCTGATTTATCTATCCTTTCAAGAATTTGACTGCATGTAGCACCAAAAGAAAGTACCTGGTTTGAATGTTCTTTTAAAGCTTCTTGTATGGGCAACAAAGCAGTTTTGATGTCTTCCATGTTAGCCAGCTGATCCGGTTTATTTGTCATTCCAGCTTTTAAAAGTTCCTGTTGTTTTACAGTTTTCTGCCTCTTGATTGTTGAATCATTTTCTGGTGACTGCAGTGCTGATAATTTGGTTTTAGTTGTTGTTGTTTCCATGCTTTTTTCCTCTTTTGACATCGTGCAACAGAAGTCAGACAGATCCTTTGTTTAATACTCTTTTCAGAGTCAGGCAGACAATCAGCTCTAATCCTGTGAATTTAATTAGTTTCCTTCTGTTCTTTTACCTCTCAGGCAATGTTTGATTGTAGTAGAATAGTTATATCCAACAATTAATACAAAAAATGTTGTAGTATAATCTCAGGGTTGATTTTTATTTCGAGTATCTGGAGAGCTGTAGATGTACAGTGTCTACAGAATGGCGGCCATCTTTGTCTCAGAAGCAATTTTTTAATCTTCTACAAACAACAGATGTAAGCGCTTCCGAACACAGTTCTTCTTCAGACATAAAAATCACTCAAACCCCTTATTTTTAAAACAATTAGATTAACATTCTAGCCAATCCATTTTAGACTCTCATTATTTATGCAAATCTCTTGATTTTAAAATAGGCTTTAAAGAGACCTTATCATCCAGACCGGGTCTTCGGTTTGCACATAAATTAAAAATCCAATACAGCTCGTTTTCTTCAGTTAAATTTCTTAGATCACCTCCTTGAGGTCCTATGTAAACCATCTCTATAGCCTTAAACAAAAAACTGTGTTTCATATCTGATTTCTGAATGTGTTTTACTAGAGCATTTGTACAATAACAGTGTGGTACCCACTATATCTTTTATCTGGTCATTCATTGAAACTCTTACATACTGTCAAAGTATTTTTATAAAAATGTTTTGAGAGGACAGTGTGTAAGAGTTTCAAGGTTAAATAATACCAAAGAAGGACTAGAAGAAGATCTTAGAGCCCTATCACATGATTTTATAGAGAGAGGGTATAAAAGTAATGAAGTGGAGTGTACAATTAGAAGTGTGATAGATATGAGAACAGCTACGGCCAAACCATATTATTCAGGCTCCACCTATAATATGAATAATGTGGGCCCAGATGCAAGAGATAGGCTGCGTCTACCATTAATCCTTCCCTATGCGAATGATATTAAAGAAATACGTAATGTTATTCAGTCAAACTGGGGCATCTTGACAACAATATAGTGGATACCACACCTTTATTTAGATATAAAAATATGAGGTCACTTAAGAGACGACTATGCTATACAGGTAGTAGGATATCTTCTACTTCAATAGAAGATGTTGTATAGACCTATCCATATGGGAACTGTAAATATTGCTCCCTTATAGATGCTTCAAATTTATTTGAACATCTCGTATCTAAAAGGATTTTCACCTTTAAAGTGAATGCAAATTGTAAAAGTAAAAACATTATTTACTTAGCTACCTGCACTGAATGTAAAAATTTTTACATTGGTAAAACTAATAGGATGTTCTATGAAAGGATACATGAACATATATATTCCATTAAAAATGTGATTACAGTGATCTCAGGTTAACCTAATATGCTAATGACTGCAAGCTGAATTTAGTTGTTAAGTCAGCTCAAAATACTTGTACTCTTCAAAATGAATTAACACAAGTCAACAAAGGTGAACCAAAACAGCAAGTGCCAAGAAATATAGTATCATTCCTTTTGTAAAAAGTAAATTGCTTCAACCTGCTGCATTAATAGCACCCCACTATCAAGTCAGCCAGTGATTACATACTTAGGCACAGCTCCCATTCCTTTGATAAACATGTGGAAACGTGGAAACTGTAGTTAGGAAATCTTTCTATATCTCACAATTAATTGCCAAAGATATATCATTACAGAATACAATGCAGTCTTTTGTGTGCATCTACACATCATCAAACATGACAAATATAGATGTTCCTAACAAAAGTTATCTCTGTCTTCACAAATCTTAGCTACGAGGAGAACCTGGAATGCCTGTTCCTGTACCCAGGAAGGTTGAGTCTCCTGAAGGTGGGAGATATATATCTTATTTATTCCACCTTTAGAGATTATTTTTCTTTGACCTCTAGCACTAGAACAAGTGATCTCAGTCTACATTAGGAAATAAATAAATCTAGATGTAGGTATAGGTTCATCCTCTCTCTGTTCTGGAATAGGTTCTCATCTAGAGGTCAAGTAATGTAATTCCCTGTGCAGCTTCATACATAGCTTGGACAACTGGATGGGTATCCTTAAATTTACTGATGGACTTATAGAGCTTGAGGATGGTTATTGACAAGGTGGACATGGCTTCAGATCAAACTGCCTTGTATATGATCCTAAATATGTACAATATTACAGTTTTTACAGCTGTTTGCCCCCATTGCATGCCAACAGTCAAGACTTTCTGTCTGTCAACTGCCCCATCTCTTCCCTGTTCACCAGGTTGAGAAATAAACTGGGATTAACAGTCATTTAGACAGCAATCAGATCTATGCCCATTACTATGTACAGGGTTTGGTATACAGTAGGCATCGTCAATGGCATCTTACTTACTGCCACAAATAAGGAATCACATTGCAATAGCCCTGTCTCTGTTGAAGCCAACACTCCTGATGGTTGTCCATTCTTCATACATGATTCAAACTAGGCAACACTCATCTAGGGAGTCTTCTCCCATGTTCTCCCTCTGAGGAAATGTGAGTTGGCAGAGCCATGTCACTCATCTCCTCCCTCAGAGAACCTCCATCAGATGTCAGATCTGCTACTCAAATATGGGTTGCCTTTGTTCATAACCAGGGGAGGTATTCCCAACAGTGGAGATGGATCCAGTGCTTATGTATTATTTATTTACTAATTTGTTCATTTATTTTAATTTGTTAACTGGGTGGAAAAATTGGGCCAATGATCCTTTTCCATCTCAAACTCACCAATGAATGGAGCTGTTGTCAGCAGCGCAGACTCTACATGGTGCCCTATAGGGGGAAGAGTTTTACAGACAAACCTCTTTGGGCATCTACTGTGGTACACAGTATCCTCAAGATAGGAGAACATGAATCACAGACTGCACACCGTGGCAGGGCTAGCCACTCGACGGTGTAAAATATGGCTCTAGGTGATTCGGTTATGTTGACTAATGTCTACCAAAAATGGGCATGGGTAGTTACTGGTGATAAGTGGGTTGAGGACCCGACCTACTCTGACCAACGCCAGGGACCCATGCTAATGGAGGGAGGGGTATATGTGCCCCTATTGACCAGTGTGTGCCTGCCATAAAGCCCAGCAGCCCTCGATCAATAAGCTACTTGCTGGCCGGTGACCAGTTGCCCAGCCTGGGTTACCTGGGATAGCTCTGTTGAGCAAAAGCTGGACATAAAACCAACCAACTTGCCAAACATGAACTGAGAATTTCTACGCTTAATGTAGGTTCACTGATAGGATGCAGCTTGGAAGTGGATGACATGATGATACAGAGGAGGCTGGACATCCTATGTATCCAGGAGATGAGATGGAAGGGCAGTGCAGCAAAGCCAATTGGCTTGGGATCCAGGGTCTACTACTCAGGTGAAGGGCAGACTAGAAATGGTGTAGGAATTGTGGTGAGAGAGCGGCTTCAGAAGGCAATAAGGGATATCATCAGAATTAATGACAGACTCATGGCAGTCAGACTCCAGTGTAATGATAGGGCAGTATTCATAATATCAGCCTATGCCCCACAGCAGGGTTGTGATAGTGACAAAAAGAGTGCATTCAGACTAGATAAAGCAGGACAACATGAATAGGTGTTGATAATGGGTGACTTGATTACTCTTATCCGGACAGACAGAACAGGATATAAGGACTACCTGGGTCCACATGGGTGGGGCAACAGGAATAAAGAAGGATAAGCCATTCTAGACTTCTGTCTGGCAAATGGCTTGATAGTAGCCAACACATGGTTCAGAAAGAGAGACAGTTACAAGATCACATAAAGAGCAGTCAACATGCAACTCAGGTAGACTTCATCCTAGTAAGGAAAAGGTATTGGGGAGAATCCATGATTGCAAAGTCAATCCCAGGGAAACAGTCGGCCCACAGCATAAACCACTAGTTGCCACAATCAGTTGCAAGCAGTGGTCAGAGAAGGCTCTAAGGTCAGCAGAGACCAGGCTGAAGATCGGGAAGTTGACTGGAGAGAAAGTAAAACAGTTCAAGGAATTACTCAGGGCTCTACCACCCCAAGAAGAGGAAGAAATAGGTGGAGTTGAAGAAGAATGGCAGCACCTAAAAACAGCATGTGTTAGGACTACAGAAAAGATATGTGGCCGAGCCAGGTATGGAAATAAGGTATATAAGGAAAGCTGGTGGTGGAATGCAGAAGTCCAGGAAGTCATCAAACGAAAAAAGGAGTGCAGGAAGAAGTGGGAGACAGAAAAGACTGACCAGGCCAGGAAGGACTACTGGTTGGCTAAGAAAGAAGTTAAGAAAGAAGTTGCAATAGCAAAGAATAGGGCATCAGAGGCAATGTACCAACTTCTGGAAAGTGACTCAGTAAGGAGCACAAAGAAACTATATCAGGTTTCAAGGAAAAGACAGAAAGATAAAGAAGATAGTCAGACACCCTTCATAAGGGATACCAGCAACAACCTGCTCACCAGCCCAGAAGACATCAAAGGCAGATGGAAGGAGTATTTCTAGCAGCATCTGAAAGAAGAAAACCCCACAGAAGCTGTACTGCCCCAGAAACAGCCTATAATGAGATAAAAAGAGTAGCCCAGCCTAGAAGAAGTAAGAACAGCATTAAGGAAGATGAAGTCAGGGAAAGCAGCAGGCTCAGATGATGTCACAGCAGATATGATAAAGATGCTGGGTGAGATAGGGGAGAAATGGCTCCTTAGGGTACTAATAGCAGTGTGGATAGAAAGGCGTATCCCAGATGACTAGAGAATAAGCATACTCATGCCAGTGTACAAGAACAAAGGGGACATCCACAACTGTGGGCAATACAGAGGCATCAAACTCCTATAACATTGCATGAAAGTTCTGGAGAGGGTGATTGATAAATGGATATGCAGAATAGTAGAATGTAAGATGGGAGATGAGCAGTTTGGATTCAGATCAGGATGCAGCACAACTGACCCAATGTTTGCATTAAGACAGATACTTGAGAAGAATCTAGAGATGAGGAGAGAGTCCAACTGGGCATTCCTAGATTTGGAGAAAGCATATGACAAGGTCCCAAGAAAGCTGATCTGGGCAGTACTGTGGTGGTTTGAAGTCCCAGAAACACTGGTAGAAGCTTATAACATACCACAAATATAAATGTACAATGTAGCAATGCTGTTCAGTACCAATACAGTATTAGTATTCTTTTCTGAATGCCTGTCATGTATAAAAGCTCCATTGACAACTGACAAGTAGACACCCTAACAACTTGCTCCTGGGGCACTTGTTCATCCTTGTTAGTCTTCTGGAGTTGCTCTTCTAGTTGTTGCTGTTGTTAGCCTTTGTATTGAAAGCACCAACTGGGGCCAGATCAAAGACAAGCCAGTCAATGCAGGTGCATAAGGCCTGGTGCTGTCTGGGGGGCAACCAGAGCCATTCAATAAGTCTATTAAGCTACAGCTGCAAGGGAAAAATGCAATTCTGCTTTAAAACTCCTATTTATGTGGAGTATCACAGCTGCTAGAAAGAAATATGAAATTCTGCTTTAAAAGCTCGCAACACCTGCTTACTTAGCATCTGCCTCATTGGGTCTTTAAACCACTCACTGCTTCCACACCTTTTTACATATATAGCTCTCTCATTGGCTCATGAGACTGAACCATATGGAAACATGGTGAGCACCTGTTGTTGAATGGGTTATGCAGCAATAAATTAAAATACCAAAACAGAAGCATTTAGTTTGTGCCAATTTGTAAAACAGCATCACAGCATTAAGACAAATAAGGGATTTTATGCAGTAATTTGCAAGACTGAGTGCATGGAGTGGCAGTTTAGAGAAAATGTGTGTGTTTTTATCTATAAAATGCCCCACTAGGAGGGGCTGTGCACTTAAGTGATTCTCTTAGAATCAAACCTTCTGCCTTCTATATGGGAAGTAAGAGTCCTAATGCTTTGCAGTAACCATCCAGCCTTCTTTAACTGCTGCTGTCAATATTTATCTTTGAATGCATTTTTAATTTAGCTTGGTTTTGCAGACACACAGGTATGAAATCCATCATGTTTGGGGTACACCAGTTTGTCTAGTACTTAGTGCAGATGAGTAGAGTTATGAACCGTTAATGAGTGACTTTTTGTGGTGCATAGTTTGATTCCCTCAGCCTTCCTTTGTCTTCCATGTGATTCTGACACTTTACTTCAACAAACATTATTCCTTGAGTCCAGTGGGCTGTTTCAAGTTGTTAGCAAATTTATTGTATATTTGTCTTTTGAATTCCTGCATCATTTACATTGCGACACTAATGAGTATGACTCTCAGCACATGTAGTGTAGTTTAATGGGCTGCCAGATGAATTTTCAATAAATGTGAGTTTCATGGAAATAGAAGTTTACTGTTTCTTATGCTGTCTGTTTTTAATGTGAAAGCGTTATTTTAAAAAGATGGCTGTCAGTATTTTTTTCTGTAAAATTTGAAATAGAAGTTTTAAACTAAATCCAAGTGTGTGACAATTGTAAAAGTAAAGAGGGAAACTGTATGTACCCTAACAAATTTAAACCATGTTTATGGTAACTGGGGAGAGACAGCCACATAATGAGGTATTGGAATGGCTACAGGGAGTGTGTAGGGACCCTGATCCATTACCCTGCCTAGGCTCCTATTTGACCATGATCTAGCTCTGAGTACTTGTAGTCATAAGGGTCTATAAGGTGAACTATGAATCCTTTTCCTGATCTGTCGACAGCATGCTGTTTCATTTGGATGGTCCTTTAGTGAAGCTGCTTTGTCCTACTCTTTGACAGAACTTCAGTCTGTGTAGTAACATAGACTTGCACAAAAGAGCTTGTTGGCTACATGGGGTGGACCTTAGATTACATTTGTCTATGAAAGTGCAACCGCAGTGATTGTACAGAAGTTTGAAGACACAGCTGCAGAGGAGCAGAGAGACATGGACATGAAGGAGAAGCCAGTCAATTTTTTGAAGTTTAATATAGTGGTGCTTTTACTTGGAAGCCAGAATGATGAAGTTACAGTTTTTTTTTTTGTTACTGTTTGAACGTTTTTTGTATTCTTGTTAGAAGTCATAAGACTCTGATATTTTCTAATTGTTAAATATGGACTAAATCTCTTATTGATTGGGGTGCTGGAAGGAAGGTGATTTAAGATAGGGTAGCATTCCTCAAGTTCTTTTTTGTTATATGGTCTATATAGTGAATTAATGAAAAGTATGAGTTCAAGTTAAAATTCTAAATATTTGCATTGCTGTACTTAACCATCTTGCTATCTAAATCAGGGATATTTGCTCAGTGATTGCTTCCTTCTTTTCAGTTGCTGGGTTACTGTCAAGCAGTTTTGTGACAGCTTAGAAGACAGTAAACTTGAGTTTATGTTCTAGTACCCGTAACACCATAAGTTAGTTTTCATTTGTTTTTCTGTGAAGGGGGATGGTGAACCTGATCTATGTTTAAAGATATCATTTACACAGAATATAATTAAATAAGTGAGTAGGAAAGTGTACATACAGTTGATAAACAATGAGAACAGAATATATCCATGTAAAGTCACATGCTCTGTGCCTTTAAAATCAGTGGGAAAACTTAGCCAGCCATGTTAATTTACAAAGCTGAGCTGTTCACTGAATAGCTCAGCTTTTCGTCTGAAACTGATTTTCTCCCTTCCCCCACCCTATTCCTGTTCTGTTGTGATAGATGGTGGCTTTGCAGTTGCCAAACCTAGTGTAAATTTGATCTGGGACATTCCTCCCAGTCTAGTGTCATTAGTTCATTCTACCTAATACAGAGAGAACATTTGAGAAGGCCAACCCACTTAGGTTCTTAACCTTGAATTATCTTCTGCTCCTAAAACCTTTGCTAGAATCTCTTTGTGTTGTTCTGACTGAGTGTGCTTCTCAGCTAATAACTATATTTTTGGCACTTTTTAAGTGTTCAGAGTTGAATAAAACAGCAATTGAACTCAAGTGTGCTAGCTTGCACTCTACTTGAATTGTTTTTAGTGCTGTTTTAGCTGCTTTTCTGTAAAAAAAAGTCTAAGCTTGTTTCCTGCCTTTTCTGTAACTAGTCAACTAGTCTAGTCCAGATAGAGATTTCTTGTATCCAGGACTGTATGCTTCTAAGCCCACCTAGCCATTCTGCATTGGAGGGAAGCCGTCTAGCTTGTCAGTGGTAATGGTAAGCACTAGGTAGCCTATCTACCATAAGAGGAGTGGTTTCTGGCCCAGAAATTGTAGTTTATTTGCATTTGGGCAGTTTTTCCATCTGTTTCAACTTTCTGGTTTAAAAGTCTACGTTTGCGCTTGTTTCCCACCTTTCCTGTAACTAGTCTAGTCCAGATACAGATTTGCTGTATCCAGGACTGTTTGTAAGCTTCTGAGCCCCTCAAGCTTTTCTGTGTTGGAGGGAAGCCTTTTAGCTTGTCAGTGAGAGTGGTAAGCACTAGGTAGCCTATCTACCACAAGAGGAGCGGTTTCTGGCCCAGAAATTGTAGTTAATTGGCTGTTTGGGCAGTTTTTCCATCTTTTTCAACTTTCTGGTTTAAAAGCCCACATCTGCACTTGTTTCCTGCCTTTCTTGTAACTAGTGTAGTCCAGACACAGATTTGCTATATCCAGGACTATTTGTAAGCTTCTGAGCCCCCAAGCTTTTCTGTGTTGGAGGGAAGACTTTTAGCTTATCAGTGGGAGTGGTAATCAGTAGGTAGCCTATCTACCACAAAAGGAGTGGTTTCTGGCCCAGAAATTGTGGTGTATTGGCTGTCTGGGCAGTTTTTTTCCATCTCTTTCAACTTTCTGGTTTAAAAGCCAACATCTGCACTTGTTTCCTGCCTTTCCTGTAACTAGCCCAGTCCAGATACAGATTTGCTGTATCCAGGACTGTCTGTAAGCTTCTGAGCCCCCAAGCCTTTCTGTGTTGGAGGGATGCCTTCTTGCTTATCAGTGGGAGTGGTAAGTACTAGGTGGCCTATCTACCACAAGAGGAGTGGTTTCTGGCCCAGAAATTGTAATTTATTGGCCATTTGGGCAGTTTTTCCATCTCTTAAAACTTTCTGGTTTAAAAGCCCACATTTGCACTTGTTTCCCTCCTTTCCTTAAACTAGTCTAGTCCAGATACAGATTTGCTGTACCCAAGACTGTTTGTAAGCTTCTGAGTAGAGTCTGCTCTTTAATTTTTCCTTTAGATTTTCTAGTTTTCTTCTCTCCTGCACTTTTACTAGCTTATTAGTTTAGCACTTTACCAGACTTCTTGTAGCAATTATTGTAGCACACAAAAGTGCTACCAGCATTAAACATGCTACAAGAAAACAGCTCCAGTATTTGTTATTAATGCCCACCCCTCCAGGCATGTCTAAAGGTCAGTTCCCTGTGCTTTCTCCTATTAACCTGGTGAACTTGGGAATCCTGAGGCAATGGAGCAACTGCCTCATGTACACTAACATCCCTCTCCTCTTACCTCCCAACACTCAGACTTGCGAGAGATGCACTTATATATCTAAATTGGAAGCCACGCACTCTCCAGCCAAGAAGGGAATAGCCGGTCAAGAGAAGAAGGTCAACACTTGCACCACAATACATGGAACACCTAGCCCTCCATAGCACACACCAGCACTGCCTTCACATAAAAACACAAACCACACACCCACCTTTGCATAAGCTCTCAATAAAAATATACCCAAACAGCAGAGAACTCCAAGGCAGAAACACACTCAACCACCACAACACAACAATAATCATGAGACACATAACGCTCCTAAGCAGTGTGCCACTCAACCAAGCCCCTAAGATAAAACAGCATGCCCAACACACTAGTCATAGGTGACTTGATAGAGAGGCATACTGATGTCCCATTCACTAAGGTGAATAAGGAGAAAGTAACAGTCAGCTGCCTGTCAGGTGCCAGGATCCACCACATTACGCACGCACTCAGGTCCCTCAACAACAGGTATAAATATGACTTTGTCATTGTACATGTGGATGTAAATGACCTGAGATGTACCTCCTTGAACTGCATGAAAAGAGACATGGAGCTCTCAGATTATGTAGTCAGGTGGGTATGACCCTAGCCCTGAGCAGCATCCTACCATTACCTGGGATGATATGACAGTACAAGCAGAAAATGATTAATTTCAAAAATTGGCTAAGTTTCTGGTGTCATTCTAAGGGGATCCAGTATCCGTCTGTCTGGGATGACATGATTGACAGACCCCGATGCTTTGCCAGAGATGGCCTGCATCTGTCACCCCTGGGTTTCCAGATACTGTCCAAGGCTCTTGCCATCCCTATAGTGCCTATTTTAGGCAGTGTTCCAAATACCAAATTACCATTATAACAGCTACAAACAAATGCACTCTGAGGGTCATGCTACTCAACCCTAGAAGTCTAAAGTTCAAAATGCACTCGCTCGAAGCACTATATAGAATGGAGAACATCAACATTTATGCTGTAACAGAGACTTGGTTCAAGGCAGCAGAAAGCACCCCTGCACTGCCTGGCTATAACTCATTCCACACCTTTCGGCCCCAGAACTTAGACCGAAGCTCCAAAGATGGTGTTTTTTCCATATTCATAAAGGATGCACATACCTCCAGACTGGTAGCCCAGCATAACACATCTGAGCCACTTCAGGTGCAGTTAACATTGGGTAAGACAGTGATTCAGGTCATAGTCTGCTATAGGTCCCCAACCACGTCCCAAGACTCACACTCCATGTTCCTAAGCACCCTGGAGAATATTAGGGTCCAACCTAATATTCTCATACTGGGTGACTTCAAGTACCCCTCCATTAACTGGCAAAACTAATCATGTACCAATACACTTGCCCAACATTTCCTGGAAATCATTAATTCCAATGCACTAGACCAGCTTGTTCTTAACCCCACTAGAGGTAGCAACATCCTTGACCTGGTCATTACTAACATGAGTGACTGTTGCTCTACACCAATAGTCAGCTCATCCTTGGTTAGATCCGACCACAAACTAATCACCTTGGAAATCCACATCCCTCCAACTCCACCCCCCAAAAGTAACCACCATCAAAAACATCTCCAAAGCTAACTTTGGGCTCCTAAAAACAGAGGTGGTTAACTTCAGGGCACCCATGCAAATGGAGAATACTTGCATGACAGCCGAATCATACACCAATGCACTGTATGAACATATACACAAATGCATGGATCTCACCATACCCAATAGAACCAGGATGGTCTCCGCCAAAAAAGGAAGCCAATCTGGTAGTCCCCTGCCATAAACAAACTCTACAACAGAAGGAGGAAACTGATGCGGAATAAGGTGAAGTCCCAAGAATGGAAAAACTCCCATATCAGCCTCAACAAAAAGTTGAGATCCTTCATCAAATCCTCTAAACCTAGCTATGAAAACAGAACAGCAGATAGTAAAGACAAGAACAAGGCCTTCTATAGTTATGTAAAGAATATCCACAGCAATACACAGATCTGCTTTGAGCTACTGCACAATGGTACCTCCTATACCGAGCCAACAGATATTGCCAATATACTGGCCAACAGATTCAGTGCCAACTTTACTCCTCTCCCCCCCCCCAAAGGAACAATCACAATACCAGTAGATTGCCAGGCACCCAGTATTACTGCTCCACAAGTTAAAACAGCACTGTCCAAGGCCAAGAATACAGCTTCTATGGGACCTGACAATATTGCTGGCTGTGTTCTACATGAACTACAGAGTGAACTGGCACCTCACCTCACCTGTATGCCCTGTTCAATCACAGCCTCACCTCAGGCTTTGTCCCTACTGAATGGTGCACTGCTACAGTCAACCCTCTCCACAAAGGGGGAGTGTCTACAGACCCTGGGAACTATCGCTCCATTAGCCTGATGAGTCTGATATGTAAAGCTATGGAATGCATCATCATGGACCTAATAAACAAGGATGTAAGGAATCTCCAAACTCCGGATCCAACACAGTTTGGTTTTGTGAAGGGTAGATCATTACTACTCAACTTGGTCGACTTCTTTGAGTCATTCACCAGAGTTGTGGATGAAGGCAAGGTGGTTCATACAGCCTATCTTGATCTGGCTAAGGCCTTTAATACCATTCCGAACTCAGGAATCATAGAAAAACTCACTAAGCTTGGCATCAACCCCTATATCACTAGGTGAGTTGCAAACTGGCTCACAGATAGAACCCACAGTGTGAAAGTAGCTGACTCCAAGTCAGACTACCGACCAGTCACGAGTGACGTCCCACAGGTTCGGTCCTGGGTCCTCTCCTGTTTGGTATCTACTTCCCTGAAATCCAGGCCAACATGAAAGGACTCTGGCTGACAAAGTTCACAGATGATTGTAAGTTGGGAGCTATTATTAACTCCCTATGTGATGTTGACATCCTACAGAAAGGCCTCACTGAGACCAGCGACTGGTGTCAAAATCATGGCCTTAAGCTCAATGCCAAAAATGTGCCATCCCCTTTGGGAAAAACCCAGTTCCCATGAATTACCACATCGATGGTAGTCCATTGAACACAGAAGGAAGTGTAAGAGATCTGGGAACACAAGTTGACAGCAGCCTCTCTTTTGACCCCCACATTGCCACTGTGGACAGAAAGTCCTTCTGTGTGGCACATCTCATTACTAAGGGTTTTGCATCCAGGAAGGAAGAGGTCATTGTCTCCCTCTACTCTTCCCTTATTAGGGCAATCATCGAGTACAATGCCTAATTTGGCATGTACCTTGCTAGACACCTGCAACAACTGGAGAGGAAGCAAAAGTACCACACAAAGAGGATCCTAGGCCTTAAACACTTGCCCTATATGGACAGACTCAAAAAAACTCCAACTATTCTCTGTCTCATATCGCCTACTTAGAGGCAATCTTTGCTTGACTTACAAAGCCATGTCTGACCTAGCTCTGTTAGAAAGGCTACACTTAAAGAAATCCCAATCCCTCCGCATCACATGCTCCAGAGACCTCAGCCTCATTACCACAATCAACAGAACATGCTGGAGGGACAGGTTCATAACCCAGAGACTGCCCATGGTATGGAACAAACTTGTCATACATGTCTAGCAGAGCACCTCACTGGCCCTCTTCAAGAGAAATCTTGATGAGTGGATGGGAAATAGAAAATTCACCCCGGGGATTCACTTCAGTGGCTCTAGTTGACAGAGGCACTGGGAACTAAGTTCAGGTGGCACAATGCCAGGGTAATCCTATGGGCTAGGCTTGTTAAGGCTGCAGGGCCATTAGCCTAGCACACACCTATGAACTTATGAATCAGCCAGCTGCATAAAACCCTTCAAACAAGCATTTTTCATGTTAGAGCACATGACTAGTTTTTATTAGCCACTTTAGCAGGAGTGTATCATTAGCATGAACCTTGACTGTGGATATAGCTCACCACTATGATTCTAATGACTGTAAAAAATCACTGCAGTGGGCCGTCTTGGAATCACATAGGGAATCCACAAGTGGATGGACATTTGTATCCGTGCTCATGATTTGTGGAAGTACTTTCTGAATCCCTGCCTAACTACATTAGACGACAGACAGTTTCTTAATGCAGATATACTCCTACCCAGACTTGAATAAGGACTACATATTATTTCTTTGTGCTCTGTTCAGAAAACCTCATTAGTTCTCTAGTTCAATCTGCAAAAAACAACATTCTCATATTTCTTATTCTAGTTAACAGCAGATAGTATCACTGCATAACACTGCAAAAAAACAAAAGGACTCCCTGTGTCATCCAGTGCATCTTTTTTTGTCAACACTCTCACATTTAGCACACAGCAAGAAAATGAATGCCCTTCTTTTCTTAACACAATCAGCTCTGGAAACAAAAGCTGCTCCCTGAGGAAAATTGATTGCATACAATATGCACACCCTATCTCCCCTCCACCATCTACCTTTTTAATCCCCGCGAGCCCTAAGCTTAAACTTCCTCTTGCCCCTAACCATTTTCCTACACTTTTCCTTTGAAAACTCTTTATGTAACACTACCCCTATTCAGTTAAATTATGTCTGAATGTGTGGTGGTGTTGTTGTTGATTGAATAACAAAAAGAAACTATTTCTTTCCTTCTGCAGTCTTTGTAATCTTCTTTTTTCCAATGCTGTTATTTTTTTATGTTGATTTTCTAAATGATGGAATCAATCACTTCAGTGTCAATACTTTTGCAGTTAGATAAGTCAATATTTAGTCATATATATATATATGTGTGTGTGTGTGTGTGTGTGTGTGTGTGTGTGTGTGTGTGTGTGTGTGTGTGTGTGTGTGTGTACACATCAGTGTGTGTTTGTGCATGTGTACATGTATGTGCAATAGAATGGAGAGTTTAAACTGTATTATTGACTCACAGATGTTATTTTGTTTTCATGAGAGGAAGCAATGTTGGCTTGAAAAAATGGCTGAATTAAGTAGGGCGTCTCAGTGGTATTTATTCATTTGTTTATTTGTTTGTTTCCTGTTTGATAAACATGTAGGTGGACTGGTCCAAAGACCATTTTGAACCACTGACTAGGGCACAGGTCTGCACACAAAATAGGAAACACAAGCAGACTTACATTGAATAGAAACCTGAGCTGCGGACAAGGTGATTAGAGTGCATAAGTGAAGATGAATGAATTGGAGTAGTTATAAGCAATACAATTCCGAGTCTGCAATCTGTTAAACAGCGTTCGTAAACAGTGTAACAGCGATTCTACACAATTACATTAGACAATTGTGTTCTTCAGGATTACATCTATATTTGCAAAGTAAATACTAATACGTGTCAGGTTAGATTTCATAACTGCTAAGAGGCTGGCTGAGATGTAGAGAATGTTAGTCTTTATCCATACAGTTTTTCAAGGACTGGAGGCTAGATAGGGTGTAGCAAAGTATGGTAGTTAGCCACTGTCCCTTAACATTTTAGAAAAACACATGTTGCAGAGCATGGTAGTTAGCCACTGTCCCTTAAACATTTGTAGGAACACACATGTTGCAGAGCATGGTAATTAGCCACTGTTCCTTAAACATTTGTAGGAAACACATGTTGCAGAGCATGTTATTTAGCCACTGTCCCTTAAACATTTGCAAACCATTCATTATGTAAAAATTATGATTGGGCTACTTTGAAATCAGCAAGAGATTCTTTACACTTGATCTCAGATGGTAGATTGATCCATTATGCTGGACGTAGTTTTGAAAAGGTCTTCTCATTCCTAACTGTTTTAAATGTAGGCCTACTCATGAACATGATGACACATTGGGTGTGCCTTGGGGAGTGTACCTATTTTCTAAAGGGGACTAACCTTTTCAAAGGAGGGCAATATCTTTTTTTCAAATATTTTTAAAATAGGATAATATGTAAATAGGATGTTATACCAGCTGCCAGGAGCCAGTTCAGTTTTGGCAGAAGCAGACACTGGTGAGTAAACGGACACTGGTCAGTAAGCACTCGTGAGTTTGACAGTCATCAAGTAGTGCAAATTTGTGTATCTTTTTTCTGTGATCTAAAACTTTTATGCCTTTTGTGTGAATAAAAAGACAGAAGGGGACTATAGCATTCTAGTCTAGGAAACCAAATGTTTTTGGCCATGGCATCTATAGTGATAGCAAATGAACGAGGTAAAATTGTGTACCATAGTTTCAGTTAGAAAATGACTTTATGAATGATGTTTTCAGCATGGGTTAAAAGGGAAAGACAGGTGTCTTATGGTGGGCAAAGGTAATTGTACTCAGAAATAAGGGGTTAATGTTATTTTTGTCTGTGGGGATAGCGTTGTTATTTTTGTCTGTTATAGTAAAGGAATGTAATTGAGGAGGATTGTGTGATGTGAACAGTAGCATAACATTGGTTTTGTTGTGTTAGATCAGAATTTTATTAGTTCAGGTCCATTGACAGTGACAGCAGAAAGACTGAAGACTTTTGTAGAATGGCTTGACACTTGTGTGATTGCAGTACTGGAATGTCATGGACATATAGTATGATGTTTAATGAAAGGGTGTTTTCTCTGAGGTCTTTGATGAATAAAGAGACCAGTAAGAGACTTAAGACTGAACTTTGTGGGACAGCTATATTCAAACAGCCAGGGAGTGAGAGATGGTTGTTAGAGTGGATATAAAATGTCCTATTCTTAAGATAGCTTTGGAACCATTAATGAATAGTATTTTGCCCAAAGTTAAATTTGTAATTTAGAAATAAGCAGTTGAGGGTTAACAGTTTTGAGTGCGCTAGCTATATCTGTAAATATTCCATCCATGATAAATCCATTGTTGATATTAGTACAGATGGAGTTTGTTCTGAGGTGTAGAGATGTAATAGTACTACTGAATCCATTCCCAAAACCATGCTGTTTTTCTGAATGGAGGTCATAACTATTATGAGTGTAAGCAATTGTCTGTAAAGAATTTCTTTAAAGAAAATAACAAGAAACCAGAGTGGCTACCTTTCACCTGTACAGATTTTCACAGAATGTCCAGATTTTTACCTCATATTTTTGGCCTGTTTTCATAAAATTGCAGTTTTCTGGCAAATCATTGGTAAGTCATTGAGGGTTTAAGTCAGAAACTAATGGCAGACATTTGATTTTCAGACTTCATATGCTTCAGAATATTCATGCTAATGCAAATGTGTTTTTTTCTATCAACTTCCTAAGTCTGCAAGAGCAATGTTTAAAAAGTGTCCCTATTTATAGGCCTGCCATCCCCATTATTTGTGGCTTTCTCCAGATGTCTTGCTCTAAGAGGTTGAGAGGTATGCAGAGTGGAGATGAGCCGACAGTCCTTGTGAGTTTAGGAGGAGGCCACTATGGACAAATGAATAATGGTGGAGTGTTTTAAAGATGTTGGAAACATTCCTGAAATGGGCAAAAGTTTGTAAGTGGAAGTAAGTCATTGGTAAATTTTATTAAATGTAACACAACCCAAAAGTAAGAATATATAAAATATTTTTATTTAGTGCATCCATCCTTAATATTAACTGGACATTTTGTCTGCTTACCTATTAAGAAAAGTATAGTAAAGCAAAATGAATTTTGAGAATGAATGTTTTAGTTGTTTAGGTTGTTGATTTCATCTGCTGAGATCTCTTTAATGTGGAAGGGGTTACATATTTGGTAACAGGATAAATTTATAGTTGAGAGGGATTATCTGCTTCAGGTTGAAGGTCATTTGCATGAGTAAAGGAGTTTGCAATAGCCTGGAAACAAAGAAGATAATGGGGTAATTCAGTAAAGCTTACACAGAGCTAATCTCCATGTAGGCATAGTGACACCGCTTGAACACAGAGTTTGGACGCTGTGCGATCTAGGAAACAAGGGTGGGGGGGTGCAAAAGCATCCCAGCAGTATTCCAGCATGGAAGCAATAGAATAATGTAAATCACCTAATTTGCTGGTGAAAATCATGCAAATGAGGTGAATATACGATCCAACAAGCAGCAGGCATCTGTGTAGGAGCTGTGTCTGTAGCAGAAATGTATACGGTTACTGTGTACAGGACTGCAAAAATAAAAATGGGGCTGTGACAACTACAACTAAAGCATGTATTATGTACATTATTCATGCCAATGGCCAAATCTATGGCCATTAGGATGCAAAAGTATTTCAAAATGTTTAAAATCAAAACTTTTTTTGGCAGATATGGGCTGTTTAAGTGGAGCGCAACAGTATGCAAACACGCGATCATGCAAAAAAAAAAAGAGTAAAAATGCAATATAAATGTGAAGCTTAATTTTTACATTATACTGGTCAGCATGCAGACTCATAACAATGGCAGGAAGTACTAGTTGCTAAGGACATAGGTTCTGGTGTAGTTGTGTAAGTGGGGTATAAGCAAGTAGGTGTATGTAAATGAGCTAAGTTTATTAAAAAGCAAAATGGGACACTGTATGCATGGGTACCTAACCATGTAGGGGCTATAATGCAGTAGTGTAGACAGAAGAAGGCACTGACATGTAAAAGGGGTGTGTCATGCTTGGTGTAAGCACACTGGAGCTCCACGGCTTCTGTTTGCACTCTACTAAGCCCAGCTAAGCAAGGGGGTGTGAATGAGTCTGCTTAGATGTGCTTAGCTGGTTTCAGAAATGCTGAGCATGTTCATATCCAGGGGAGGGCCCTTTCTGCTCAGCAATATCTACACTAGCTGCAGCAGTTTGTACCACATGCCATGGGGCTTAAAAGGGGAGGAAATGGGAAAAAATAGAAGGAAATAGCAGACAAAAGGCACTAAGCTATAACTTATTAATAAGGCCTTTGCCACTCACAGTGGTCCATTCAAAGCCCTCAGTAATGTAGCTGGCAGGTGGAGTATATCATAGTCAACCAATCACACAGGCAGCATCTGCAGCACACCAGTATAAAGTATGCAGACACCCTTCAATCTAATTTTCTCACATACTCAGCACCATTGGAGTACACACTTGGGAATTTTAACTGACATAATGATAGGGGCTGCTACTGCTTTGCTACATCTCTATGTGCTACAGACTGAGGGTGGTGATGAGGATGATGCTGACAACTGGCCAAGACTGAGAAAGAGGAGAGTGTTCAGACCCAGGGTAACCTTTCAGGGGCTATATGAGTTGGAGATAGTAGAGTGCTACAGGGTGGACAGGGACATACTTCAGCAGCTCATCGAGCTCTGCTGCCCTCACCTCAGACCCAGAGCCAACAGAGGGGAACCCATCCCAGTAGAAACAAAGGTATGTGTAGCCTTAAGAATACTAGCTACAGGTACTTTCTAAAGTCCTACTGGGAACATCATGGGGGTCTCACAGGCATCTGCATCCGGGGTACTCCATCAATTCCTGGATTACCATGGTAAGACATGCCAGTGAGCACATTTATTTCCCCAGCACCCCTGAGGAGAGGACCAGCAATATGCTTCTCTTCCACCATGTAGCAAACTACCCAGAGGTACTGGGTGCCATAGACTGCACACCCAGTGAAGAGAGTAGAGTCTACATCAACTGCAAGGGCTATCACTCCATCAACTGCCAGGTCGTGTGCAATGCCCAGGGCATTATCATAAATGTGTGCGCTGGCAGCCCTGGCAATTATCACAGCTCCCACATCTGGCATGCCTCACAGATGTACCAGACATTTGCCCTGGCGGACATCCCATATGACCATCTAGTGGGGGATTCTGGCTATGCACTGGAATTGTGGATGATGACACCCATCAGAAATGCATACTCACACACTGAAGAATTCCATAATGAGGCACACGCACAAAC
Source organism: Protopterus annectens (assembly GCF_019279795.1). NCBI lineage: Eukaryota > Metazoa > Chordata > Ceratodontiformes > Protopteridae > Protopterus > Protopterus annectens. The sequence goes on along the minus strand of NC_056729.1, from coordinate 226,917,428 downwards.
TAGAAACATCGTAGAGCATGTGTTTGGGCTGCTCAAGTCACAGTTCCGCTGCCTTGACATATCTGGTGAAGCTGCGCAGTACTCTCCACCCACATGTGCACACATGCTCATAGTATCTGCCATGATACACAATATGATCCTAAGGAAACAGCTGTGGCAGGAACATCACAGGGAATGGACAGAAAGTGCCCCATTATTGCCAAAGTCACCACAAGTAGGCAGATGTAGGCATGCCCAGTATGCCCTAGCCTTGGCAAAGAGGCAATGCATAGCACAAACACTGACACCCTAGGGACCAGAGACTGACACTTCTCTCCGACTTGCACACACAGTAAAAAGGATGCCACACACATCATACTACCTGTACCTTACCATGTATAGGCTGTGTACTGTGTGCATCTGACAGAAGCACTGTCCTCACAACTGCTGCTGGCACAAGGAAAGTCACTCTTCTAAATAACAAATTAACGCTGTATTACTTTGTGGTAGCATATCTATGGTATCATAGGTTCATAGGTAGGTACTAGGCTATCAGCCCAAGGGCCTAAGTAAGTCTTGCTAACAAGGTTCCCTGGCTTATGCCACCCAAAAAAGTTAATTTCCTGTGCCCCTGTTGAGCAGAGCCACAGAATTGATCCCCAGGGTGTATTTCCTATTTCCCATCCACTCATCAAGATTTTTCTTGAAGAGTGCTAATGAGGAATTTTGCTTGACATAGATGGGTAGCTTGTTCCAGAGTATAGGAAGTCTCTGGGACAGGAATCTATCCCTCCAGCATGTCCTGTTTATTGTGGTGACAAGGTTTAGGTCCCTAGAGCGTGTAGCTCAGAGGGATTGGGATTTCGTTAGGTGTACTATGTCCAACAGCTCTGGGTTTAACATAGCTTTATATGTTAGGAACAGATCTCCTCAGAGTAGGCAATATGCTACAGAGTGAAGCTGGAATTTATTGAGACAGTCACTGTAGGGCATCTGTTTGAGGCCAGTAATCCTCTATGTGAGGTACTTCTGTGGCCTTTCCAGCTGCTGCAGATGTCTTGTGAAGTACATTCCAAAAGGGGTGTTGTACTCTGTAATAGGTCTAATGAGTGCTGAGTAGAGGGGAACAATAACCTCTTTTTTCCTGGATGAGAACCCTTTTGTGATGAGGTGTGCCACATAGAAGGATTTCCTGACTACTGTGGCGATGTGATTATCAAAGGAGAAAAGGTTCTCTTCCACCATGTAGCAAACTACCCAGACGTATTGGCTGCCATAGACTGCATCCATATCCACATCAAAGCACCACCCAGTGAAGAAGGTAGAGCCTACATCAACTGCAAGGGCTATCACTCCATCAACTGCCAGGTCGTGTGCAAATACTGGTCACCTGGGTCGCAAGGTCTCTTATCACACATTTGGCATTAAGCAGACTGCTGTTTATGTGGTAGTTCATGGGTACAGAGTTTTTACCAAAGAGGATGACAATGCACTTTTTGGCATTGAGCTTGAGGCCATGCCTCTGACACCAGGCATCTGTTTCAATGAGGCCCTTCTGTAGGATGTCCACATCATTTGGGGACTCGACTAAGGCTCCTAGTCTGCAGTCATCTGTGAACTTTGTTAGCCAGAGGCCTTCTGTGTTAGCCTGTACTTCAGAGAAGTAGATACCAAACAGGGGCGGTCCCAGGACTGAACCCTGTGGTACTCCACTTGTCACTGGTTTGAAGTCAGATTTGGAGTCTGCAACTTTTACAGTATGGGTTCTGTCAGTGAGCCAGTCGGCAACCCATCTTGTGATGTAGGGATTTATACCTAGTTTAGTGAGTTTAGCTATAATTCCAGAATGGGGGATGGTGTCGAAAGCCTTGGCAAGGTCAAGATAGGCTGTGTGAATCAACTTACCCTCGTCTACGGCTTTGGTGACTGCCTCAAAGAAGTCAATCAGGTTCAGAAGGCATGATCTGCCTTTCACAAACCCGAACTGGGTGGGGTCCAGAGTTTGGAGGTTATCAATGTCTTTGTTTATGAGTTAAATGATGATACATTCCATGGCCTTGCAGACCAGGCTCATCAGACTAATTGGGCGATACTTCCCAGGATCAGTGGTGGCTCCCCCTTTGTGGAGTGGGATAACTGTTGCTGTGCACCATTCAGTAGACACAAAGCCTGACGTGAGACTATGATTGAACATGGCGCTAAGATGGGGAGCCAGTTCATTCTGAAGTTCATGTAAAATGCAGCCTGGGATGTTGTCTGGTCCCATGGATGCTGTGTTTTTGGTTTTAGAGAGTGCAGCTTTTACCTGTATAGATTTGATTACAGGGACAAAGCATTCTTCTTGCATAGATATGGGCCCTTTAGGGGGTGCGTGGGTAAAGTTAGCAGTGAACCTATCTGCCAGGATGTTGGCAATATCAGTTGGGTCTGTAATTTCCATGCCATTGTGCTGTAACTCAGAGCAGATCTGCATGTATGCAAGGGAATGGAGTGGCCTACAGGGATAGCAGCTGACAACTGACAACTAAGTGGGACATCAGGAAATGTCCATCAAATGCTGGCTTACCCAGAATGTGCAGTAGTCCCCTAGCTGACAAAACTCACTGCAGTATATGTGGGGGAATAACGAACTGTGGGGTCATAGGTCACATGCATGGATGTCAATGATAGAGACCCATACACACCTCTCAGCCTCTCACAGCAAGTCAGCTGTACAAACCCAAAAAGAAATGTGTGGCAAAGGCCCACAAATAGGGACAATGATGAAAGAGTCCACTTACAAACTTGTACACTGAGGTCACAGCAGGTCTTGCAGTTGCCTTAAGTCTCCAAAGGGTAAGCAGTCTGAAACTCAAATGTTTGTCACAACTGTCGAACCTTCGGTCTCTAGTGATATGTCAGTATTCTCCAAGATAAGTACAATACTATGCTAAATGGAACCAAAATCTAAAGCAAACATCTGGACAGTCTGTGGAGATGTGTACAGTTGAGAGGTATGCCCCCCTCTCCTCAACACACCTGTCTTACCATAGAAATGCAGGAACATTTTTGTTTGTAGGGTAATAGCAGCATAGCACACATCTCCAGGTCTGTTTCAATCAGATTGCTAACTTGTAGCATGTCCACAATATGCAGGGGTCAATGAGCTATGCATATGCATGGTTGATACTGTCAAGAAGTAGGCAGCACTTACTGTTGGCTGTTGTTGCTTAGTGGTCTAAGTACAGTACTGTGGTTGACAGGATCCAGGTTTCAAGACTGTCTGTGCAAAGTATGTTACATGTCAGCTACAACTGTGGTAGGTGTAGCACACACCATCCAGAAGTCAATATCTGTTACTGAAGGAAAGCTGGACAATTCAGGGACAGGGGACCACACATCTGGACAGTACACAACTCAGAGTAACTGACACAGTGCATAACAGGACAGCAGGTGTCTGAAAGGCAGTGTAGTACAAGGTTATAAATGGCTGCCTCCTTACAGTGTCAGTACTGACAACACGTCACTAGGCACCAGCCATACCCCTGGAATGACAGAGTGTCACAAAAGGACCACAAGTATGCCTCGTATATCTGTTCTGCTTGTCATAACATTGCAGTTGCCTGCCAAACTACTTGCAAAACAATAAGGGTTGATGTGAAAACACCAATGGCAGACAGTGGAGAAGCAGACATCATACCCATAAGAAAAAGCAAGCTAATACCAAACCGGTCTCCTAACTGTCTACATTTGGCAGAGTAATATTAACACCCTGTCCCCATGTCTGGGTCTGTGTCTGACTGTTATATATGGGCCTGTCCAGATGTCAGTCTGTGATGGTTTGACAGCTACAGCCAACATGTAGCCTTTTAATAACATTGCAACACAAACTGCCTGAAGACCACAGCAGATGTAGGGGTGCAATGATGGACAACCTGCTAAATGGGTGCTGTTCATCTGACTTATACATCTCAAAAACTGACCACAACCTTCTAAGGGAGAGTATCAGTACCTTCACCCCCCCCCCCCAGAGGATGCAGAGAAATATGCTGAACAGTATGCCAATATAGGACTCAGCCATACCTAACAGAACTAAAACCTGCTTCTCAAGAAAACACAAACCTATGTGATGGACATCCTCTATCAACAGGCTTTACAACAAAAGGAAGAAACTGTTGTCCAAGACTAAAAATGCACAAATTCCCAATTGGAAAATCTCCCTCCTTAACCTCAACAAGCAAAGTAGATCACTAGTGAAACCCTCCAAAGCCAAGTATGAATCAAAACTAGCCTTTGAACAAAGGCTAACCACAAAGCTTTTTTCAGTTATGTCAGAAACCTCCATGGCTAAGCCTATGTTTGTTCTGAATTACATCTTAACGGTGCCACTTACACTGATCCTGTTGACTTAGCCAACCTTCTAGCAGAAAGGATCAGTGCAAACATCACCCACCTATCCCTGGGTCTATATCACATTGTCAAACTTGTATAAGTTTGAATGATGTAATATCGAACCCAAAAGTCCGAAAACACAATAACAAACACAGAACGGCGATTTGTTTTCCCAGGGAAAGAAAATCACTGTTTCCTAACAAAAAAAAAAACATAAACCTTAAACTAAAACTAAAGTGGGGGGCTGTGCCCCCAACACCCCCCCTACTTAAATATACAAACTCTGAGATCGCACCACAGTGGAGAAAATAGCAAAGCCCTGAAAACGGCCCACTGATTTTTTTCCCTGGGAAAAAAATTGATGTGCCGTGGCTTCGCTATTTTGGCATTTTGGACTTTTGGGTTCGATATTACATCATTCAAATTTATACAAGTTTGACAATGTGATATAGACCCCCTTTACCCACCCAAAGGCACATCCCACATCCCCAGTACTTGCCCCGCACCTCACATTTCTGTAGATCAAGTGTTAAAGTCCCTATCTAAGCCAAACAACACAGCTGCCATGGGACCTGATAGTATCCTAGGCTGTATTCTGCAACACCTCCAGCAAGTAGCCTTGCCATTGAGCACCCTACTCAACCATAGCCGAAGTACAGGCCTCATTCCAGCAGAGTGGAGAACTGCCATTGTCATCCCTTTGCACAAAGTGGTGCCACTACTGACCCTGGAAACTATCGCCCCATTAGTTGACAAGTGTGATCTGTAAGGCCATGGAGCATATTAATATGCACATCATAAACAAGGACCTACAAGCACTTGATCCCACCCAGTTCAGATCCATCAAGGGCAGATATTGCCTGTTGAACCCGGTTGACCTCTTTGAGACTTTCACCAAGGCACTGGATAAGGGAAAGTCAGTACACACAGCTTACCTTGACTTGGCCAAAGCCTTTGACACATCTCCCACTTGGACATCATCAAAAAGATAACAGAACTTGGTGTAGATCCCTATGTCATCATGTGGGTGCCCAACTGGCTCACTGATAGGACCCACAAGGTCAAAATAAGTGCCACTACCTCCAATAACAGACCTGTCACTAGTGGTGTTGCCCAGGGATCTGTTGTGGGACCCCTGTTGTTTCCCATCTACTTCTCAGAGGTCCAGAAAAAGACAAAAAGGCCTGATGCTGACCAAGATTGTGGACGTCTGTAACTTGGGGGCTGTCATTGACTCCCCAAATGATGTTAACATAGTTCAAGAGGGTCTCACAGAAACAAATGACTGGTGCCAAAGTTATGGCCTTAAGTAAAATGCAAAAAAATGTATTAGCATACAATTCATCAAAAACACAGCCCCTACTGATTACCACATTAGTGGCAAACTCCTAAGCACACAACCTGTGCTGAGAGACCTGGATACACAAGTTGACAACAATCTCATGTTTGACCATCATGTAGCTACAGTGGTCAGAAAAGGCATTTACTTAGTTCATCTCATAAGAAAAGGGATTGTATCCAGAAAAAAGGAGGTTATTACCTCTCTGTACTCGTCCCTCATTAGGCCAATAATTGAGTACAATGCCTCGTTTAGTATGTGCCTCTCCAAACACCTGTACCAACTGGAAAGGCCACAGAAATACCTCACAAAGAGAGTTCATGGCCTCCAACACCTGTGCTATGTGGACAGGCTCAAATCAGTATCACGCTACTCTGTATCATACAGATTGGTCTGAGGTGACCTGTGTCTCACCTACAAGGCAAACTCAGACTCTGCTGTAGTACAGATGCTCCATATCTGTCCATCTAACTCCTCGTGTAGTACCCCATCAAAAGTCTTACATCTAATATGTGACATTAACAAACCCTGCTGGATTGACAGGTTTGTCTCCCAGAGGCTGACCTGTCTCTGGAATACTCTCCACATACATGTCAAACAAAGAACATTGCTGACTCTCTACAAGTGCAACCTTGATGAATGGATGGGCAACCAAAAAATCTGTCCCAGGAGTGCCATCTGTGTCCTTCATTGAGAGGGCTGACAGCTGCTGATTGTGGTTTCTTTTCTGGGGATATACCCTGGCCTAGGCTTGTAAAGGCCCCAGAGCCAGTAGCCTAGTAATCTCCTATGATCCCATGAACAGGTACACTCAGAGGTATGAAGTCCATAGCCCTGTGTGTAATGTTATGACTTCTACTCCACTCTTACCAGAAATACAAATACATAGCAGCAACTGTGGACAAAGCCTGTGACTGCACTACAGAAGGAAAAAGAGACACATATAAGGGGGAGGAAAACCACTGGCTAGATAAATGGAGAATATGCAGACCAGAACAAATTGTGCAGTAACATAGATTCCCTGCAGTGTACGCAGCCAGTAAACATCACCCACAACTATCCAACACATACCCACATATATGGGGATCCTCAACATATAACACCCAAACAAAGGACACCTCAGAGCCAAATATACATGAGAACTCCACAAACCTCCACACCACATACCATGCATAGCTCACACACCCATGTCAGGCAACTACTAAGGCCCAACAATAAACTCAACATATTACACATAGGAGACTCCATTGTGAGACACACAGACGTGCCTCTCACCAGGCTGCATAAGGAGAAAGCAACTGCTACTTGTTTGTCAGATGCCATCATCCGCCATATCACAAATGCACTGAAGTCTCTCTAAACAGATATTGTTATCTGTCTGTCCCAGTCCATGTTGGTGTGAACGACTTCAAGACATATCTCCCTGGCCTATAGGAATACAGACATGATTGAGCATGCTGAATATGTGTCCCATGCAGGTATGTCCCTAGGCTTAAGCAGCACTGTGCTGTCTCCCAGAATGATGTCTCAGTTCAAACAGAAAATGACTGACATTAGCAAATGGCTGACTTTCTGGTGTCATCCCAGGAGTTCCAGTGTCTGGCAGCCTGGGAAGATATGATAGACAGACCACGCTGCTTTGCTAGAGATGGCCTGCATCTGCATCACTTGGGCTTCAGGCTTCTGGGAAAGGCCCTTTCCTCCCCCATAGTGTTTGTTATAGGGAAGGTCATGAGGTTGATACTATCAACATGAAACTCTTAACAAAACACAAATTAAAGGTGATGCTGCCAAATGCTAGGAGTCTAAACTTGAAAATGCACTCATTGCAAGCATTCTTTACCCTGGAAGATGCTGACATTTGTGCACTCACAGAAACCTTGGCCACAGCTGTAGAGAGCAACCCATGCTGACCTGGTCAGTCAACCTATCACACAGCCAGACCCCAAATTGTGGGCAGCAAAGCCAGAGGAGGTGGAGTATAAATATATGTTAAACAGACACACACCTCCAGGCTGGTCAAACAGTCTGACACACCATGAGACACTCCAAGTGCAGCTAACCATTGACAAGACCCCTTTTTAAATTATAGGTAGGTACAGGCCAACATATTTGACTCAGCATACCCACACCCACCTATCTGGCCCTCTACAAATCTATCAAGATTTACCCCTTTACCCTGATACTGGCTGACTTTAATTACCTAACCATAGATTGGAAAAAAACAATCAAGCCAGAACAGAAATGCACTGAGATTCTCTCATCTTATCAATGGTAAATCCTTAGGACAGCTCCTTGATACCCCCACAAGATGTGATACATATGTTGGAGTTGACAGTAACCAACATGGTTAACCACTGCAGCATGCCTACAGTATCATCCTCCTGGCAAGATCTGACAAAAAAGCAGTTACATTTGATATCACCATCTCTCCTGACCCCCCCCCCCCCATCAGTGGTAAAATGAAAATGTCTCCCAAGCTGATCATAACCACCTGAGGGATGGTATAAACAGCTGTACAACCCCCTCCCCCACTGGAGGAACAGGCGCTAACATCCAAATATACACCAAAGTACTATGTCAGCATATATATATATATATATATATATATATATATATATATATATATATATATATATAGATGCATGGTATCAGGAATACCTGACAAGACAACATCATCCTCCACAAGGGAGAGTAAACCTGTCTGGAAACATCTGCAGTAAAGGAATTATATAACAAAAGGATACCATTGCTGTCTAGGATCAAGAAGGAGCAGGTGCACAGTTGGAAGCAATCTCGCCTAAGTCTGAACAAACAAATAAGAGCACCAGTGAAATCCTCTAAAGGCAAATTTGAGTCAAAATTGCCCTTATCTAAGACAGACAATAATACAACCTTCTTCACATATGTCTGCAGCCTCAAAGGAAGCTTACAGATCTGTTCAGAACCTGGTGGTCAAGGACACCACATACACAAATACTACAGCTATAGCCAATCTACTGGCTGACAGATTCAGCGGAAATGTCTCCCCTCTGTCCCCCCATCAGTAAAACAGGACATCCCCAGTACCTGCCCACCTAACCCTTATCACTAGGGAACAGGGCATCACTGTCCTCTCAAAAGCAAAAGGACAGTCTCTATGGGACCTGAATACATCCCAGGCTGCATCCAACATGAACACAGGCATGAACTGGCAGCACCATTAGGCACCCAAGTCAACCAAAGCTTGAGTACCAGCTTTGTCCTAGATGAGTGGAGCACAGCCACTGTCATCCCTTTACACAAAGGTCATGTTCACTGATCCAGGAAATTAAAGACCCATCAGCCTAACTAGCCTGATCTGCAAGGCCATGCAATGGATTATCATCGACCTCATTAACAGGGACATTGGCAAACTCCAGATACTTAAACCCCACACAATCTGTTTTTGTCAAGGGGAGGTATGTCTGTTAAATTTGGTTGACTTTCTTGAGACAGCCACCAAAGGCATGGATGAGGGAAAGATGGTGCACATCACCCACTTTGACTTGGCCAAAGCCTTACACACTATTCCCACTTGGCCATGGTAGATAAACTCTGTCAACTAGGAATCAATCCATATGTTACCAGATGGGTAGCAAACTGGCTCATTGATAGAACTCACCTAATCATAATAGGGGGTAGCCAACTCAAGCAGTACACCTGTAACGAGATCAGTCTTGGAGCCTCTGTTATATGTGATATACTTCCCTGAGGTACAGGCCAAAAACACTGGCCTATGGCTGACCAAGTTTGCAGATGACTGTAATCTGGGAACAGTCATCAATTCCCAAAGTGATGTGGATGTCCTCCAAGAGGATCTCACCAAAACAAATGACTGCTGCCAGAAACATGGCCTCAAGCTGAATGGCAGAAAATGCATCATCATCCCCTTCAGGGAGACTGACATTCCCACATATTATCACATTAACAACAACATCCTATATATACAATCAAATGTGAGCCATTTGGCTACCCAGGTTGATAGCAACCTGACTTCTGGGCACCATGTTGCTTCCATTGTATGGAAAGCTTTCTAGATGGGCCAGAAAGTAAGGGTATTTCATCCAGGGACTAGGCTGTCATAACATCCATGTATTCTACCCTTATAAGCCCAATTATTGTGTACAACACCCCCTTCAGCATGTACCTGACAAAGTACATGCAGCAGCTGGATAGAACCATGGAAGTTCCTCACTGGGAGTACCCAGGCCCTCAAACACCTACTCTACACAGATAGGCTAAAAGCACTGTCCCTCTACTCAGATACATATTGACTCATCAGAGGTGACCTCTGTCTGGCATACAAAGCAATCCAGACCTTGGCTTGATGGGACTGTTGCACATCTGGAAGTCAAGCCCCACTCAAGCAACACTTAAGTGCAGCATCAACCTGGTCTGTGATATCAATAGGACTTGGTGTGACAGATACGTTTCCCACAGACTCCCCCATTTGTGGAATACACTCCCTTCCCACATCATACTGAGTACCTCAATACCCCTTGTGAAGTCCACCCTAGATAACTGCATGGGAAATGGAAAATACAGTCCTGTGATTCCACGTGTGTCCCTGCTGGACAAGGCCTCTGGGTGCTGACATGTCTTAACATGGGCTACACTCACATCTGCTTGTGTTATAAGGGCTTCAGGACCAATAGCCTAGTAACCTCATATGATCCTATGAACCTATAAACAAATATCTGTCAGTGGTTCACCACATTACTCTATACTGCTCTGCCATTGACATACCAAGACATCACAGTGCTATGTAGAATATACCACACATATTATGGGAATCTCTACTCAGTACAATGCACTCTATACCCACACCAGGATATGACTTTTCAGTTAAAAAGGATACCACAAAACCAGGAGATCCCCAGCCAGCATATCACTGAGGTGCTGGACTTTTTACACAGCTTCATCAACCAATCAGCTGTAGCCACACCACTCAACTGGCTGAATTTGGCAAGAATGTCTATAGTTTGGCTCATATTTTTGGTCTGTTCATCATAAATCTTGTAATTCTCTGGTAAATCACTGTCATGATCTGAGGATTTTTGTCAGTAACTAATGATATATACGTTTCAGTGTCAGACATCATATATGTAAGAAATTGTCTGCTAAAACAAACCCTGCTACTCTAGCAACTTTCTAAGTTTATAAGAGCAATATTTAAAATATCTCCCTATGTTTGGGCCATTGTTCTCCCTATTTTGGCAGGCTATCCCCACATTTCTTGCACAAACAGGTTGAGAGGCATGGGTGTAGCACACAAAACCCCAGACCGGAGACCTGGAGTACAGCTATCTCTGGAATGGAGTCCCACTCTTACTATAAAAGGTCATACTGGGCATGCTCCTACACTTAGAGAATTACAGTCCATGTCTAAATCCACATCAGACTATACAACTGTATTGTGCATATATGTCTTTGCATACAGACAGCTATATGCACCCATCACACAGGATTACCCACAGCTATCCGTAGGTGGCCCATATGTGCTATATCTGCATCTGTTGAGTGTGATACACAAATATATATATATGGGCAACATATAAAAATATTTCAAGCATACACACATATAGACATGAGGAAGAGAGTGACAGACAGTGAGAGAGAGAAAGAGGGAGTCACAGACAGAGAGTGAGTCATAAACAGAGACACCCTGAAAGGCATAGAGTGATGTCCTGCAGCAGTCAATTGCATACCAATTGTAACCAGTGGCATGTGCCAGCATGAAGGTGAACTCCATTGTGTAATAGTAGTGAGGTAGGGGTTGTAATCTCACATCACCTGTCTTTGTGTGTGTGTGTGTGTGTGTGTGTGTGTGTGTGTGTGTGTGTGTGTGTGTGTGTGTGTGTGTGTTTGTACGTTAAAGTATTTTGAAGACTTTCCCACCCAGTACATTTCCCATTGCCCTACTTTACAAGATCAGCTGATGTCATTCACTTTAGAAGTACCTTTGGACACTCTCCAGCCCTATAAGCTCTGTGGTGTTTGCGATAACTGTGTAACACTATAGTACAAATAACTAGAATGGTATGGGTCCTAATCCCAGTCCTAGCAAGTTTTTGTTTGTAGGTTAAAGTATTTTGAGGCCTTTCTCACCCAGTACACTTCCCATTGCCCTACTTTACAAGATCTGCTGATGTCATTCACCTTAGGAGTACCTTTGGGAACTCATTAGCCCTATAAACTCCATAGCACATGCAATAACTGCATGACACTATAGTACAAATAACTAGATAGGTAGGGGTTTTAATCTCAGTCCTGGTAAATGTGATACTTTGTGAGGGTGAGAACCATGTCCTTTGTGTGTTTTCGTTATACTATTTTGAGGCCTGTTCCACCCAGTACACTTCCCTTTGCTCTACTTTACAAGGTCTGCTGATGTCATTCACCTTAGAAGTACCTTTGGACACTCTTTAGCCTTGGAAGCTCTGTGGTGCATGCAATAACTGTGTAACACTGTAATATAAATAACTAGATAGGTAGGTGTTCTAATCTCAATACTAGCAACTGTGATACTGTGTGTAGGTGTGAACCATATCCTGTGTGTGTGTGTGTGTGTGTGTGTGTGTGTGTGTGTGTATGTGTGTGTGTGTGTGTGTGTGTGTGTGTGTGTGTGTGTGTGTGTGTGTGTGTGTGTGTGTGTGTGTGTGTGTGTGTTGGTTATACCATTTTGAGGCCTGTTCCACCCAGTTCACTTCCCATTGCCTTACTTTACAAGGCCTGCTGATGTCATTCACCTTAGAAGTACATTTGGACACTTTTTAGCCTTGTAAGCTCTGTGGCATTTGCAATAACTGTATAACACTATAGTATAAATTACTAGATAGGTAGTTATTCTAATCTCAATACTGGCAACTGTGATACTGTGTGAAGGTCTGAACCATATCCTCTGTGTGTGTGTGTGTGTGTGTGTGTGTGTGTGTGTGTGTGTGTGTGTGTGTGTGTGTGTGTGTGTGTGTGTTGGTTATACCATTTTGAGGCCTGTTCCACCTAGTGCACTTCCCATTGCCCTACTTTACAAGGCCTGCTGATGTCATTCTCCTTAGAAGTACCTTTGGGCACTTAGCCCTATAAGCTTCGTAATGGTTGTGATAAATAGGCAGCACTATAGTACATACAAGTAGATGTGTAGGTGTTTGAATCTCAGTACAGGCAACTATACTACTGTGTGTGTTTGTGGGTGAACCATATCCCCTGTGGCTGTTGTGTGTGTTGGTTATACCATGTTAAGGCTTGTTGACCCCCTCCCCATGGCATTACTCTAAAGACCCTGTTGGTGTTATCCACCTTACAAGCACAGTCACACATTTTCTAACACAAAGGCACTGTGGCACATGCAATAGTCATATCAGTCTGTATTGTACATAACTAGCTAGGTAGGTCATCTAATAGGAAAAGTGACAACTCCGTGTGCATGTGTGTTTCAATGCATGTCCCCATGCAGCAGTGCGTCTGTGTTTCAGATGGCGATACCATGTTAAGGGACTGTGAACCCACCATTGGCAATTCTAGCAGCCTCTGCAGTTGTCACCCACATGAATAATTGTGGCAGATACTGAAACACTATAGTAGTTCTGTCGTGTTTGTGTTATGTATATAGCTGCATTGTTTGCAAAACTAGGCAGATAGAGGTTCTGCTATCAGTAAGGGCAGGTCATGAGTGTGTGTGTGTGTGTGTGTGTGTGTGTGTGTGTGTGTGTGTGTGTGTGTGTGTGTGTGTTTGTGTACATCCCCTTGCAGCAGTCTATCTGTGTTACAGCCACCAGTATACCTCTCAACCCTGCACAGAAAGACATCTGGTTAAATCCATATGGTAAACTGGTGCAAACGCCAAACATTGAGCACAACCTTCACATATTGCCGTGACATGCATGGAAAGTAGATACCAGAACAGGCTGTGCATTTCAATGAACTTTTCAAAGTGTATGTCATTACATGACAATATTGATCATCAATCTGCAATAGTAGTCTGTCATGATTTTCCTACAGTTTGCCAGAAAACCACAATTTTCTGACAGATGGAAAGAATGTATGTGCCAAACATCAAGACAATCTGCAGACATATACAGAGGTCACAGGTATGGCCATCATCTGTACTACCCTGCAGGTTGGAGTCCATGTTTGGCAAGGTGTGACCTGTGACAACAACTGAAACAGTAAAGAGGTCCCAAGAGTGTAGGACAGCAAAAATGTTATACTGTACTGTACTGATTGCATAGAACAGTTATTGAACATCAGAAGTACCTTAATGTTATGACAAATAGTGCAAGCTAAGGTAATGCCACACAAATAAGCTGTCATAGTTGCAAACCAGAGGAAGTCCTGTGTGCTGCTCTTGCCGTGGGCTTGGTATGTCCTGCCAATTGTCACTTTACTACAAGTCATGTCCCACACTCCATATTTGATAATGTCACAAACACATTCTGCATTGCATATGTGTGTGCAATTTGTAGACATGTGAAGACCCTGTGACTACCTGGTGCCCCCAATGACCCACATGTATATATGCATGAATGTTAACTGGCACCACCCACATATGTAGGTACATAAGGCTGTGTGAACTGTATGTATTTTGCATTCTGTCATTGAGCCACAAACTGCTAATACACTTCAATGGGCCATACAGTGGCTATAGAATTCTGTGAAGGTCCTAGCCTCAAACTGAATGCAGACAATAGTGTCAGCATGCCATATGGCAAGGACATGTCCCCAGTATTTCCCACATCAGCACCAACCCCAACCCAATAAACACACAGCCTGTGATGGCAGGCCTGGGTACCCAGTATGGCAACATGGTTGCATTCAGGCAATGAGTATTGGCTGTCATCAGGAATTGCTTGTATGTGGTTCACCACATAGGTAAAGGGACCGCATCCAGCCAAAAGGTGGACATTACCTCTGAATAGTCCTCAGTCAGTACAACAATCAGTATGACCAGTCTGCTATACTCTTATGCAGACATCTGCAGAATCTGTAAAGGCTATGTTAACACCCACAAAGGTCATCCATGTCCCTCAACACCTGATCCATGCAGACAGCCTGTAATCAGTACTGGCCCACTGGTTACCAGTCAGGTTATCCACAGGTGTCTGTGGCATGCCAAGATGGCAATGTTGTGCTCAGCCCTTCAACAGCTGCCTCATGTACAAGAGGCCTGACTCGCATATGATATAGGAGACACACATGCTGGGGAGTCAGGTTTGGCCACCCGAGGCTGCCCTGTGTCAAGAATACACTCCCCAAACATGTCAAACACAGTACCATGCATACCCTCATCAACTGCATCAAGGTTGAGTGGATGGGAAAGGAAAACAGCTGTCCGTAGGGTTCAACCAGTGTCCAGCAATGACAACAGATGCTGATGGGTGATTCTGTTGGGCATAACATAATGGGTAGGCCTGTGAGGGACCCGGGGCCAGTACTCTAGTAACAGCTTCTGTATCTATGAACCCGTGGTCCTACAGAACACCCAGGTGACATGTATGAAAGCTAGCTGGCTGTGCCAAAGAGTATGTATGCAAGGTCATACTGTCTGCCTCCATTGTCCCTCACACATTGTTACAAAGATACACACCCAGTAAACATGTACATATACAGCCATACCTTGGTGATGAAAAGGTCACTGTGTTTCCACTCCGCCATACTCAGCTACAGTAATGTCAGCAGCCTCACAGGCTGTTAAAACATAGACACATGGAACACAAACAGAATGCAGTATGTGAGACAGCAGTCAGTCAGCAGTACTAACAGCAATAATGCATCATGGCAGAAAGGTACATGCACTTCAATGTGTACCCATGACAATTGCCAGCAGACAGCACCTTACATAGCCTAACATTACTACATTGTACTAAATTCACCCTGTGCATCAGACCCATATTAGCATGTCCCTGATTCGATGGTATGGATAACAAGGATGTGGAAAAGGTATCATCACATGCACAGGGTGTGATGTGGGGTTGCCAGACGGATAGGCTGGGCCATACAGTTGACATCATGCATGTGTGTGTGTGTGTGTGTGTGTGTGTGTGTGTGTGTGTGTGTGTGTGTGCGTGCGTGTGTCTCTGCGGGGGTGATGTTCAACTGGGCCATGGAGAGGAGCTGTGTGTGTATGGTGGTGACCTGCCTGTGATAGTGATGTGTGAGTGTGTGTATGCACACAGTCAAGCCATGTGGTTGCCCTACATGAGGGTATGTTGGACAGCCATGGACTGTACATGGCAGGATGTACAATTCACCATCTCTGGCCACGGACATGGGAAATGGTTCTGCCAGGAGTGTTACTGGCATCACCAGGCACAAGGCCAGATGTGGTACTCTCTCTGATGGTTACTGCTATCTGCTGGATCTGTGTCCCTGACAGGACCAGCTAGGAACACGTGCCTATGGCCTGCTACATTGTGGTATGGACAGCACCCTTCTTTTGGTAGTGCTGGTGGCACTGCAACTACAGAAGTGTAAATATGCCACATGGGCTCTCAGCTGATCTTGTTGCTGACCTATATCCATGTCTTCGATGCTGCACTCCCACCACAAGCTGAATCACAGACATTGCACGGTCTGGAACTGACAAAGTCTCACCCCACCATCTATCCACGACATCACCAAAATGATGTATGGCATCACCAATGCCATGGAGGTCATCATGCATGGCAGAAAGTGTTGCATTCATGACCCTGAGCATCTATCTGCCTGGTGTAGCATTAAAAACATGCCTGTGCCTCTGTGATGGACCAAAACATGTGTTGGGTGACACCTGCTGTGACACATCTGACAGGGGCTTGATGGCAACAGTCATCCTTTGAGCACCCCTGTCAATCTACCTGTGTGGGACCTTGCCAGCTCTCTGGCTATGACTAGTGTCTACATGCACAGTTGCCATAGCCATCACACTAGCCTGTCCAATGCCACCACCCTTTGAATGTCCATTATCTGTGGCTACTGGGGACTGGTTATGTGAGGGCATACTGACTGTGTGTGGGGACATTGTGGGTGAAAGTGGGATATCAACCAATGGGACAGATTTAGCCCCCAACAGCCACATCTGTGCCTCAATATGACCACCATGATAATCAAAGTCCAATAAGACACTGACATCTGGTTTTGAGGGGGTGGGACCCCAACCCCCATGTTCACCTGTGAGGGGAAGACAACATATGTAAATTACTACCTTCACACTATAATGGTTGCTGATCCACACACACACACACACACACACACACACACACACACACACACACACACACACACACACACACACACACACACACACACACACACACACAGAGGTGTGGTGGCACAAAGTCATTATACAGAGCACACTTTCTGAATGATGACATGCATGGCACACAATCAGACCACAACAGACATACTCTGGACAGGCCCTCAACAACATGCAGTGCAGCTATGTCCAGTTAATGTTGCTACTACTATACTCCTCTGAGATACATGAGGAGTGGTAGTATATGATGGACCTTCACCTAACACACAATACACCCGTGTACACAGTACTAATGTACCCCAGTATAGCACAGTGGCAATAGCTATACAAACATATGTGCCAATATGTTACAGCTCCTGGAAATACACTCCTGAGATAACCAATGTGATGCACTGCAGTTAACCCCACCA
Source organism: Protopterus annectens (assembly GCF_019279795.1). Classification (NCBI taxonomy): domain Eukaryota; kingdom Metazoa; phylum Chordata; order Ceratodontiformes; family Protopteridae; genus Protopterus; species Protopterus annectens. The sequence goes on along the minus strand of NC_056729.1, from coordinate 226,900,075 downwards.
CAAGTAAACATGCACATATTGCAAAATGGCTAAGTGTAACAATTGTGTCCATGGAAACTGCCTGCCCTTAACATATCTTGGGTATTGGTGAGCTACAACAAGACAATTCCACACTCACCGGCTTCAGCTTCCTGTTCCCCAGCCAGACCAGATGGACCTATGTAGTTGTTGGGGAGAAGTACTGTCAATACACACACATGTGGCATTAGTACAGGATAATATGTGCATTTATGAACATGTACAGTACAAGCTGTGATATTACCCAAATTACTGACATTCACAATAGGTGTGCAGTTGTGTGCATTACAGAACCCCACCCTCAAATGCAGTTTGACCTGACATATGCATCCAGGTAGCAAAGGCTGCCCCTATGAATGCTACAGTATTGACATGATGCCCACTGGTACCTTACCTGGATGCTCCTTAGCTGTTGACTCTGTGCCACCCACCTCCACAACATATGTAGTGATGGTTTCCTGGGAGGCAGTGGCTGCAGCAAGGTTGGTGAAGAACTCCTCCATGGCTGTGAATGGTGCTTGCTTAGTAAGCCCTCCTCCTGTGCAAGCACGGGCCATGGCCATAGCTGCAGCCCTTTGTCGTGTCTTGTCTATTACGTCTGTGGCATGATGTTGGACCTGTTCATAGCTCCTGTCGTGGTAGACCAATGTTGTTCATGGCCCCTACCATTTTTGCTCACAGGGCATTGCATTCCTGCATGTTTTGCAAGCTTCTCCCCAACAGTACCCTGTGATGGAGTCTGCGGGCATCAATGATTGCTGCAGTCTTGGCCTCTGTGTATGGCAGGTGTCATCTACAATACAGCCCACCTGAAAGACATGAACAGTGGAACACATCACAGAGCCACATACATTGGCCACCATCATGTACAGACCCTGCACATCCACATTTGCTAGCACTGTCCACCCCTAACACCCAGATTATACCCTTGACATCTATCAGTACAGTATATGTGTGAGTATTGTCAACATACTGGCATTACAGCATGTGTTGCAAACATTATCCTGATGTGTTATGTTCCCCTCTACTGAGGACCATTAATGTGTGTAATCCCCCATTCATCATTCACATCACACAGCAAATGCAGCAGTTGGGGACATCACAGAAGTTCCCCAACAGGGAATACCAGGCCATCAAACATCTATCATACACCTATAGGCTATAAGGCCAACCCTCTACCCGGTGTCATACATACTCCTCAGGAGTGACCGCACTGTGGTATGTGAGGTAATCACAGTCTCCACATTGCTGTAACTGCTGGCTGCATGAGTGCAGGTCATGCACCACTGTGTTAACACACACACACACACACACACACACACACACACACACACACACACACACACACACACACACACACTGTCAAAGGAAAAATATACTTCAAAAATTATCAAAACACGGTAGGTTCAGGTTAAGGCACTTTAATCTTGCAGCAAGGAGACAAAAACAGGATAATACAGAGTTTGTCTAACTAGAATCAGGAAATACAGGTATTTTTATACATTTTCTAATAAGACATTGCCTACCAATCTGACGTAGTGAATCACAAGTTTTGTCATCATTACTTCACAGTCATTGTTTTTACAATATTCTGCTGGTACCATCAATTTTTGTGAGAAACGTCCTAAGAAAAACAACGTGGCCTTGGCTACCACCGGTTAGATATATGCAATGTTACCATTCAAGGTACTATGGCTAATTCGAGCACAAAGCAAGTATAGATTGCAGTTCATTTCTCTAACAGTCCTTTGTCTATGTTATCTCTAAACTTCTGCAGCTGCACATGTTCTCATACTTTGAACAAAGCTGATTGTTTAAAATCATTACATTTACAGAATATAGCATTGTTCATTCATTTTTCCTGACCTAGCAGATAATCACCTGCTTCTCAAGTACATTTCCAAAAGGCATAAACATGAATATTGCTGTGCTAGCAATTACTAGGTCAGAGGGCATCTTGCAAGTTTCAGAAAGCACACTGCAGTTTCAAAAAGCATCTTTTCAGTCTCATATGAAACTCAACTGTATATAAAACAGTGCATATAAAATAGAATAAAAAACGTGTTAACTTATTTAGTTTCTAATTAGCATTAAGCATACACACATTAATACATATTTTTCTGACATTTCCCCCCTGTTAATACTTTTTAATTCTATTTTCAAAAGAATAAACAGTTTGCTTCTTCTCCTAACTTCTTCCATTCAGGATTTGCAGTTAAGAAAGTCATTCAGCTTAAACTTATGAAAGTGTTTCACATTCTAACAATTCTTCAATTTCAGTACTTTGATACAAAGTCTCAGAAACTGATATATCTATAAATTCTTTGATTAACTTTTTCATGCAGGGAATACCACAACAAATACATGCTCCTAATAGGAGTAATCCCACACAAATGGCAATCAGGATGTTCATTAGGATGGAACCCCACCCCCCAAACAAATTCTGTAAAAAGTCCATCAGAGGGTTTGGGCCTGGTTTGGTCATGGTCGACACTTGCTGTATTACCTCAAGGTGGTCGTTTATCTCATGTTGATGATCAGGTATATATGCACAGCTTCTTTGATTAAAGCACACGTACCACCTCTCGCCACTAGGGTGAAGTCAAGAGCCATTTGGTTCTGGAGCACTACAGTTCTCACAGAATTCAGTTCATCAGTTATCAATTCAAGATCATAAAAAGTTGCATTACTCATTACTTTGAGAAGTTTAGACAGTTTTTGCAACTCCCAAATCGATTTCACTGCACCATATGAAGGTAATATGCCTGCCCACGATATAACAGCATCACTCAAGTCCATGTGCGTCAGTTTGGTACCCACAGTATGATGGTCTTTCCAGCCCGCCTCGATCTGTCCCACTGGATTTTCAGGCTTTCTGACAGCTTTCTTGGCCACATGTCGGGTATTTCAAATATTTCCCTGAGGCAAAACTGCAGTGTGTCGTATGGCCGGGACCAGGTACCCCAAAAAACAACTGCCAGACCAATTCTCAGGTAACCATTTATATGCTTTCTTACCACACACAAAATAACAATCCTCTACCTTAGTAGTTACTTTGTTACGAAATGGCTGCCCTGCATGAAATATTTTCCTATCTATTACAGAGAGTTGTTTAAAAAGTACAGGATTACGTTGCACTTTATCAATAGTCTTATGCATGGACTCAAGAAATGAGTCATAATTTGAACTACAAGTTCCACCCATTTTGTTTGCTTTGGTATAACATTTGTAATGTACAGTCACATTGCACTTGCTCCAACCCACTTGAATTGTGTCATTCTTATAAAAACATACAATTCCCTTTTGTGTCACAGGCAAATACAGTGCTACCTTATCATATGCTTTAATAGCTACTGTGTCATAAACCAAATTTTCCCAGGTCTCATTGACCCCTAGGGGGACTGCAGTCATTAGTAACCCCCCGTATGCTGTTGGTATGGCTGTGCAAATCCAGCAGTTCGAAACATTAAAAGTCTCAGCATACACACGTGTAATTGCCTGATAAGTGTTAAAGTTTGGATGCCAGTCTATGTTCGGCTCATCACGTTTAATCAGTTCAACTTTTGTGGCAGGAAAAAGGAAAGGCCACAACAAAAAGAACAATGTTATCAGTATAGCTACCAGAATAATCATGCAAGTTTTCTGAGGTTGTTCTGTATCTCTTTTTGCTCTATACCTGGTCATTTTGTTCTCGTTGTACAACAGTAACAAGGTTTTTGTCCAGTTCAAAGTTCTTAACCAGTTTACAGTGTGTCAAATGAATCCAGGATGCTCGCTCCGTGATCTTGACTGCAGTAGGTGTCGACAGTAGTACCTGGTATGCCCCTTCCCACTTCGGAGAACTCCAGTTTTTTCTCTTCACCACCTTCACCCAGACCCATGCGCCTGGGGCTACTGCTGCTTCCAATGGTCTTGTTTGCTCTTTATCCGAAACAGAATTTAACTGCAAAAGTTTGTTATTCAAAAATCGCCTCATATACCCTGCAAGTGAACTGTCAGCCTCCTGCTCTGCAGGCATGAGAGGTTTCCATTGAGGTGTATAATATGCCCTCCCAAACAGAACCTCAAAAGGAGTTAACCCTTTTGCATTTGGAACAGTTCTCATGCTCAACAGTGCCAGAGGTAAACAGTGCACCCAGTTCTTTTGTGTCTCACAAATCAATTTTCTAAGCTTGTTTTTCAAAACCCCATTATGCCTCTCTACTAATCCTGCAGATTGGGGGTGGTATGAACAATGATTTTTCAGAGAAATCCCAAAATAACAGCTAAGTTGTTGTATAGTTTGATTTACAAAGTGTGTGCCATTGTCACTATAAATCTTATCCAGTATGCCAAATCTAGGAATAATTTCTTTAACGAGGACTTTTGCAACAGTAGCTGCATCTGGATTTTTAGTTGGAAAAGCTTCCACCCATTTGGAAAACATATCTGTAATGACAAAGCAGTACTTCTTATTTTCACATTTGTTCATTTCTATAAAATCCATACAAATAGTATGGAACGGATACGGTGGTATAGGGAAACTCCCTTGCTTAGGTTTCAATACCCCCTTGTGCACGATGCTTGTTACAAACATGGCATGCTGCACAAAAATTTTTTGTGTAGTTTGTAAATCCATACGTGGTAAACACTCGCTTCACTAACTGTACCATCCCCCCTGTTGAGACATGGCACTGCCCATGGCTCAACAAAGCTGCATATCTAAACAAGTTAGATGGTAAAATTGGTTTATTTTCTTTGGAGATGTACAGTCCCTTCTCAAGGATTGCTCCTTGTTTTATCCACTTCTGTTTTTCTACATTTGTAGTAAGTGTCTGCATTGTTTTTAACATTTCTAAGTCTAAAATCTCAGATGGTTGTAATTCCTCACTTAAAAGAAAAACTTCTGAAGCTGAAGCTGCCTATTTTGCAGCTGTATCAACCCTCGCATTACCTTTTGAAATTCTATCCTGTTGTTTGGTATGAACTACGCATTTGCAACCAGCTACTTTCTGAGGTAACTGAATAGAGTCTAACAAGTCTAAAATAAATTGCACATAGTTAATTGGTTTACCAGTAGATGTTATCATCCCTCTATTTTTCCACTTCTGCGCAAAAACATGTACAGTAGAAAAAGCATACTGACTGTCAGTAAAAATGTTTACTTTCTTACCTTTTGCTAAGGTACATGCCCTTGTCAAGGCAATCGATTCTGCTGCTTGTGCAGATAAGTTGTGTGGTAAAGACTTTGCTTCTAAAATCTCGGTATCAGAAACTACTGCATACCCCACTAGATTCTGTCCTGTAGGACCCCTCCTGCACGAGCCGTCCACATAGTATGTCACCTCGACATCATCCAAGGGAACATCTGTAAGGTCTTTTCTAGGTAGTGTCTTTTGCTCAATCTCCTGCAGGCAGCAGTGTGGTTTGCCATCTGCAGGGGTTGGGAGCAAGGTTGACGGATTCAAAGTTGTGCATCATTCAATTGTCATATGAGGTTAGCTCAACAGTATAGTCATACAGGAAAGATGTCTAGCAGGAGAAAGATATGCTACTTTTTCTTGCAGTAAAATAATCGCGACTGCATGAGGCACTCTCAATGTGAGAGGGTGGAACAATACTACTCAGGCTGAAGCCTGCACTGCCATTGCAGCTGCGACTGCTGCTTGTACACAGTGGGGCAAGGATCGTGCCACTGGGTCTAGCTGTGATGAATAGTAAGCTATGGGTCGTTGTTTGTCCCCATGCTGTTTTGTTAACACTGATGTCATATAACCTTGCTTACAGTCTACAGTTTGGAAAAATCACTTATGATAGTTTGGTAATCCTAAAACTAAGGAAGAAGCTATCAGTTGTTTCAGTTTGCAGAAAGCTGATTCTGCTTCTGGTGTCCACTGTAATAAATCTTGTGCTGCCATCAGCTTTTTGAATATCAAGTTAGTCAGCGGAGCAGATTCCAAAGCATAGTTTGGAATCCAACTCCGAAAAAAGTTAGTAGTACCCAGGAAGGACATAATTTCCTTCTTGGTAGTTGGTTTAGGTGCTTGTAATATTGCTGTTTTTCTGTCTTCATCTAATATTCTGCCTTCTTTGGATATTACATATCCCAGGTATTTGATCTGTTTTTTCCAAAGTTGCAGTTTGTTTTTGTTTACCTTGTGTCCTTGAGTGGCTAACAATTGTAATAATGCTATGGTATCCTCTCTGCATTCTTGCTGGGTGGGGGCTGCCAGCAGAATGTCGTCTACATAAAGTAAAATCTGACTACCTTTCGGTGGGATAAATCCCACCAGGTTACTTGCCATTTCTTGTGCGAATATTGTTGGCTTTCACAATATCCCTGTGGTAGTCTCGTATATGTATACCGTTTCCCCTGAAATGTAAATGCAAACCAATGTTGGCTGTCTGGGTGTATCGGTATTGAGAAAAATGTATTGCTAATATCTACCACAGAAAAATACTTTTGTTGAGGTTTCAAATCATTCAATAAAGTCTGTGGATCTGGCACCGTAGGTGCCCTGGGTATAACTGCGTCATTTACAGCTTGTAAATCTTGGACCATACGCCATTCTCCGTTTGCTTTCCTAAAAGGAAATAAGGGTGTATTACACGGTGAATCAGGAGATTCTATTAAGACTCCTTCCTTAAGTAAAGCTGCTATTATAGATTTGATTCCTACTTCTGCGTCCTTTCTTAAGGGATACTGTCTCTTTTGAGGTCTAAATGCTGATTTCGGCGTGATAGTAACTGGTCCTGCCGTACGAATAAGTCCTACATCTGATTTCCCTGTTGACCAGAGAGTCTCTGGTATGTCTTGTAAGGCTTTTTCCTCTTCCTCTAGTAAGAGCGCTACTCAGCTATTCTCACTTACCTGTGAGTGCACAGCTGGGTGTGTCTGTGTTATCCAATTTAATTTTTGCTTTTGTACTCCTTGTTCAAAGAGTTCGAACTCTGTCTGTTTTTCCCACCTTGTGACTTTTTCTCCTAGGTCTGCCCACTTCAAATTTCTATCTTTAGTTAAACTTACATGTGGTAATCGATTAGATTTGTAAAGTGCTAGGAATTCCTGGGGCAATGAACGGCTTACTACACTGTTTCCTTCTGTGTCCCTGTACAAATTTCGTAATACTAATCTATTAGCACAGTTTCTAAACAGTTCTTGCTCATATTCTTTATCAGGTCCTGGTCTGTTACAGTAATATAGAGTGCAATGCAACAAATGCTGTTTATCAATGTCAAGGGAGGGGGATTTACTGATGGCTACATTCATCAGTTGTTCGGTTACTGCCCCTGGACCAGTCGTAACTAAGTCCTGGCTGTACCAATAAAATGTTTCACCTTCCAGTCGCACTACAAAAGTATCCATTTGTCGCTGTGCTTCCATACCCTGCATAGTTGGAACTACGGCTATGCCAAATATCTGCATTAGGTCTCTGCCCAAGAGATTCACTGGGCATTTTGCAGAAACAACAATATTGCTTTTCTGGGTCATCCCTGAAACTGGGTCAGTTATCGCTATGTTGTGGGAGAGTGGCTCCCGATACAGCTGTCCATTAGCTGCTTTCACTAATATGTAGTCCAGTGATTCTGAATTTTCTGGTAGTTTGGAAGGATGTATCAGGGTCCGTGAAGCCCTTGAGTCACACAGGAATTTGACTTCCCTCCCCTCTACCAGAAGTGTAACTTCCGGTTTTGTGTCTGCCAAGTAAAGCTCTAAGCTCAATAATGCTAAGTCCAAAATTTCATTTTCTTCATTATCTATGAATTCATGTACAATCTCTATTTCTTCTGTCACATCCTCTACCCTTTCTATCACATTTGCATTTGTCTTTTCTTGTTTATTCCTATCCAGTGATTCCTGACTGTCATATAATCATTCCTCACCCTCCTTGTCTTCTGTGGTTACCTTTTTATTTTGCCTGCAATCCCTTGCTAAATGTCCCTTTTTCCTGCATTTGAAACATTCACCCCTTTTCTTTCTTTCTTCAAAGTCTTCTGATCGCTTATCAGATTGTTTGTTTCCCTAGGTATTTTTCTTACCCTTCTTCCCAGTTTGTACTACCAGGACTTCTGATCCATCTTCTACTGCAAATACTTGAATTTTCTTTTTCTTTTTGCTATTAAAATGCCTTTTGGCATGTCTTGCATATTCAAGTAATGACTGTAATCTACTTGTACGATGATCTACCATGTGCTTTGTAATAAAGCTGCTAATGGGCGCAATACTGCCTTTTAAAAATGCATTCTTTAGCTGTTGCTCATATGGGGAATCATGCGTTTGATCTTCGGGTACCTGCATTCCACAATGGTTATTAAAACATTCTAATAATCTGGCATAATATCTATCAACAGTTTCACCTTCTTGTTGTATGCATTGATTAATGCAAGTCCAATCAGCCCTAGGCTTCCATTTCTCAGAGATTCGGTCTGTCAGACCTTTCACTCTGTTGTCCAGTTCTGCGTTACTATGTGGGAGTGGTCTAAGCTCTGCGTCACGGGGATTCCAGTTGCCACTGATCATGCGCCAATCTGGACCTACGATTTGTCTAACTACTTTCTCTACTTCTTCTCCATTCAAATGGTAACTTAACCTCACGCCTTGTAAATCTTCTAAGAATTTTCTAAAATTAACTTTTGGATGGGGAATTCCCTCTGTGGCTTTCCGGATGTCTTCCGGTGTCCACAGTCTATATACTAGAAAAGTTGGATCCTGTCCTGCCTGTCCTGCCTGCGGATTTGGTACTTCTATGAGTGGACATATCTCTTCCTCACTCATAGCTTGTGAATTTTTATTTATTTCATATAATTCAATATCCCCTCTCAAATTGCGTGTTCGAGACCTGGTCTCGATAGGATCTCTGACAAACGGTTTTGATTTTGCAGGAACAACTGGGTATAGCGGAGGTGGATCAGCTTGTCCACTCGCTTCATATTCTGGTAAGGGAAGCGGAGGGGGCGGAGGAGGGGCTGTTGCTATTACCAAGTTATTATCTTCTTTATCTAAGAACATTGCTTTTGAATTTTTAATCTTTTGTTCCCTGCGGTTTACTTCCTCAAGCCACCTGTGTGCCTGAGGGACTCCTAATTGTCGTTGCTTTTTTAGCTGACCTTTCGCGTCTGTTTTAAGTTGTCTAACAAGTTTAATAAGTGAAGGTTTATCTAAATTACCATCAAATTTGTATTTATCAACCCATTTTGTATAATACTTAACATTATCGGCACGCTGTAATTGCATATATTTCGCGTCTTCGGTTAGGGTCGGGTCTCGGGAACTTTTCGTGCACTGATTTCCCATGTTGCCTTAGCTAAGTTAGAAATTGTTACGTAACCCTTCTTATCACGTGGTACCACAATTTTACACCTTTTTACAGTTTATCTAGAATAACTGCCTACCTATTCTGTTTCCCTGATCTATGACAAGACAGCAATCTTTTCGTCCCTGATCTGCACATGCAAATCTCCCTGACAAAACAATACTGTAACAAGTCCCTGATCTAAAACAGAAAAAAGGTAAATTCATCCTTACCTGACCCTCTGTGAGTTGATCCAATGGAACATTGACTCGTCCTCCAATCCCAGATCAGAAATAGTAGCTTGCCTCTTTCAAACGACAATTCAGTCAGAGGTCTTTCAAGACAGAAGAGCCGATGTGGTCACTTCTCCATAGGGGTACATGCCACCGGGCCCAATTCTGACCTGAGCCTAGAGTGAGAGGTACTTTCCGGTCCGAAGGACCAAAACTGTCAAAGGAAAAATATACTTTAAAAATTATCAAAACACGGTAGGTTCAGGTTAAGGCACTTATCTTGCAGCAAGGAGACAAAATCGTGCTAATACAGAGTTTGTCTAAATAGAATCAGGAAATACAGGTATTTTTATACATTTTCTAATAAGACATTGCTTACCAAGCTGACATAGTGAATCACAGGTTTTGTCATCATTACTTCACAGTCATTGTTTTTACAATATTCTGCTGGTGCCATCAATTTTTGTGAGAAACTTCCTAAGAAAAACAACGTGGCCTTGGCTACCACTGGTTAGATATATGCAATGTTACCATTCAAGGTACTATGGCTAATTCGAGCACAAAGCAAGTATAGATTGCAGTTCATTTCTCTAACAGTCCTTTGCCTATGTTATCTCTAAACTTCTGCAGCTGCACATGTTCTCATACTTTGAACAGAGCTGATTGTTTAAAATCATTACATTTACAGAATATAGCATTGTTCATTCATTTTTCCTGACCTAGCAGATAATCACCTGCTTCTCAAGTACATTTCCAAAAGGCATAAACATGAATATTGCTGTGCTAGCAATTACTAGGTCAGAGGGCATCTTGCAAGTTTCAGAAAGCACACTGCAGTTTCAAAAAGTATCTTTTCAGTCTCATATGAAACTCAACTGTATATAAAACAGTGCATATAAAATAGAATAAAAAACGTGTTAACTTATTTAGTTTCTAATTAACATTAAGCATACACACATTAATACATATTTTTCTGACACACACACGCACACACACACACACACACACACACACACACACACACACACACACACACACACACACACACACACACACACACACACACACACGGCTCACATGTCACACACAATCACCCTGTGGTGGAATGGGCACCATGTTCACATCAGGCAGGGTAACTACCAAAGCCTTTGCAGGTGTAACCTGGTCAAATGGATGGTTAACAGCACATACATCCTTGGGATACCACCTGTGTCCCTGTTGGATGGGAACATCAGCTTCTGCCTTGCATACACATGGCCTAACATGTGGCCTAAACATATGGCTGCTTATGGCCCATAGCCTAGTAACCTGAGATGGTACCAGGACTATCAGAAATCACCTGACTGCTGTAACAGACTGTGTTATGTGTCCACACATATCACTGCCATCAACTGCTGGGTGTTCCCGATGGGCAACATTATAATACCTGGTCATCCAGACTACATCCAGTAAATAGGTGAGTGGTACTACAGGTGCATGTGGACATTCCTGGAGCATCTGAGGTACACAATAACAGATAGTGGTGCATATGTGGTGTAGGGTGACCTATTCAAAGGTGTCTGACATCTGCAGTACCCAGATGTTGGCAGAATGGGTACATGTGCCTGATAGTTGTACACCCCCCTGCCAGACAAATGTGTATTTCCGCACACAAGTTGGACAACATGTGATTGTTGTCCACAGAGTTTGGGGGATGTGTCTGTGACATGCCAAACTCCTGGAGTCACAGTAATGGTACATGGATAGCTGTTACTGTATCCATTCCCTTACATTGTATGCTCAGTATGTATCCACTGCTGCTGAGCCAGTGCCAGCAGCCACCCACTAATAGTACCTATAATCTACTGTCCTGCTGCAGGGCTCACCAGGTATGCTAGTCATAGGTGTCAAGCAATCAGATACAGGTGTGGGGTACACAGTCTCCTAGCCAGATTATGTCAGGAATGGTCAGGGAGACCTGGACAATCTGTGAAATAATCCTGTATGACATTGTCAGACTGAGAGGGCTCAATAATCGTACATGATGTGATATGCCAGCTGTATCCACCAGTATGTACTGTCAGTGTGATGTCCCTGCACTGGCCCAGTAATCAAGGAGCCTCAATACTCACCACTACCACCAGTGAGGGATGTACACAATGGGAGGATGATTAGTACACACACAGTGAAGTACAATTAGCCTTCAGAGGATACAGAGATCACAGTCAGTCTGGTGGGCTGGTTTCCTCCTATCTCTCGAGATCCCCAATAAGACTCCCCACTAGCATACCTATAAGGTTAACATCTCAGCAGAGCGGCCACGCCAGTACATCCATCACCCTCTCTGTCTGACCAGTGCATTGTGTCCATGGCCATGTAGCTGAGACACACACTTTGAGATTTGATTTCTGAATCACACACACACACACACACACACACACACACACACACACACACACACACACACACAGACACACACTCCTGGGAAAGGCTGGCACAGGTTTACTAGCTAGGGCCCCTTTTGGTCACACTTACAGGTAGTTCTGACTGCCACGATACAGCTGTTTATCAGCTACTGTAAGGCCCTTACAAAAAGGTGATGAATCTGACTGTGTGATGTGCCTATACATATCAGACACACTTACAAGGTTTAGCTATATTTAATGCTAACTAATAAAGGAACAAGACAATACACAATCAATACAGTAACTACAGAGTTTGAACTCATAGGGAATACGTTAAAACAACATTACAGGACAGTCTGAAATAAATACAGCAAACATCTGAGCTAGTAGGTTCATAGGTTCATAGGATAATATTAGGCTATTTGCCTGGAGGCCCTTATAAGTCTAGCCAGGGATTCTGCCCATGTTCTTTCAAAGTCAGCATCTGTTTCCTCTGTCCAACAGGGGCACAGGTGGGATCCCAGGGGTGTATGATCTGTTTCACATCCAGTCACTCAGGTTCCTCTTAAAGAGGGCTAGAGAGGTACTCTGATTGACATGGAGAGGGAGTCTATTCAACAGACAGGTGAGTATTTTGGGACACAAATATATCCTGCCAGCACATTCCATTCATGTCAAAGACCAGGTTAAGGCCTTTTGTGTGGGTTGCACAAGTGGAGTTTGTCTTACAGATTTGCAGCAACTCCATCAAGGCTGGGTCGGAAATGGCTTTGTATGCCAGACACAGGTCTCTTCTGGGCAGTATGTATGTGACTGAGTAGAGGGATGGGACTTATAGCCTGTCTGTATTGCATAGGTGTTTGAGTCCCTGGATTTTCCTGGTCAGGAACCTCTGTGCTCTCTCCAACTGCTGCATGTGCTTGGCAAGCTACATGCCTAAGGGGCACTGCACTCAAAAATGAGTCTGATAAGGGCCGAGTACAGGGATGTTATGACCTCCTTGTTCCTGGATGACATACCCTCTTTTATGAAGTGGGCCATATAGACAGCCTTCTGTACAACAGCAACAACATGGTGGTCAAAAGTCAGGTTGCTATCAACTTGGGTACCCAAGTCTGTCATGAATAATTGCATGCTTTGTACACTGTTAACAATGTCATAAGTACTGGGGATGACATTTTCCCCAAAGGGGATAATGATGCATGTCTTGGCATTCAGTTGGAGGCCATGCTTCTGGCATCAGTCATTATTTTGGGTAAAGCCCTCTTGGAGGATGTTCACATCAGTAGGGAAATTTAAGACAGTGCCCAGCTTGCAGTCATCTACAAACTTGGTCAGCCACAGACCATTGGCTTTGGCTTGCACTGCAGAAAAGTACATGCCAAACAGTGGTGGCACCAAGACTGATCCTTGCGGTACACCAATCATTACAGGTCTACTACTAGAGGTGGCTTCCCCTACTTTGACTGAGTGGTTCTATCAGTGATCCAGTTAGCTACCATCTGGTAACATATGGGCTGAAACCTAGCTGGGAGGGTTTATGTATTATGGCCAAGTGGGGAATAGTGTCAAAGGCTTTGGATAGGTCAAGGTAGGCACTGTGCACTGTCTTCCCCTCGTCCGTGGATTTGGTGAGTGTTTTGCTGAATTTGGACCTAGTTTAACAGGCATGATCTCCCTTTGACAAAACCAAACTGTGTGGGGTCAAGTGTTTGGAGGTTGCTAATGTCCTTGTTTATTAGGCCCATAATAATGCATTCCATGGTCTTGCAGATCAGGCTAGTTAGCAGATGGACCTATAATTGCCTGGGTCAGTGGATACTCCAACTTTGCAAAGAGGGATGACAGTGGCTGTCTTCCATTCAGCTAGGATGAAGCTGGTGCTCAGGCTGTGGTTGAATAGGGTGTGTAATGGAGCTGAGAGCTCATGCCTGAGTTCATGTAGGATACAGGCAGGGATGTTATCAGGTCCCATGGAGACTTTATTGTTAGCCTTTGAGAAAGTGTTAAGGACCTGCTCCATGGTAATGAGGGGAGTGGAGAATGTGCTGGGGATGTCCTGGTGTACGGATGGGGGTGATGGAGATGAAGATTTCACTGAACCTGTCTGCCAGCAGGTGGCCTATATCTATGGCATTGGTGTATTTGGTGTTATTGATCACCAGTTCAGAGCAGATTTGGGTGTCACCTTTGAGATTGCAGACATATGTGAAGAAGGAAGGGAAGGAGGTAACTGAACAATCTGTGAATTATTATACACCGGCTGACGGTGGAGCCTCATCAGCGGTAGGTGAAGGGAAAGAATGGGAAGACTATCCACGGCTCCCAAAGGGACAGAATCCAGGGTATCTAAACAGAAATTTTCATGACCAACCTGGGTTACAACAAGGGAATAAGAGAGAAGTTGGCAGGATCAGCAGCGTGGTGCAGGATATAATTCCCGGACCAACAAACGGGGAAAATGGGCATAATAAAATGGGACATTCTAATAATATAAATGTGAGTGGTTTTGAATATATTGTAAATTTGTCTGAATGAATTATTAGTAATGAAGAAAAAATGTTTTACATAGGGGTTGGAAATTTATCCCAACGTCTCTTTCCAGAATGTATGAGCTAAAGGGGGAAGTATTTAATTTTGTTCGCAAGTTACATTTAATAGATTTCTATGGAAATCAAACAAAAGTTTAGAAGCAGATGTGAACAATGCAAGTTTTGTAGATGCTGCAAGTAATCAGGAGAATTTTTTTTCTTGTAATTCTGACTTATAATGCAATGCCTATAGTAATTTTGATACTAGTGGTGTTTCTTATAAAAGTAAATTCATGTCTCCTTTCAAGTCTGATAAAATTTAAATGTTTCATTATATGATAAATTATGTGACAGAGCAAAAGTGCAATAAGTTTTTTAGAAGTGAAATGCAATATAATATGGCACAAAAAGAATGGGTCACTTTAAAAATTTTAAGGTCAAGAAAGGAAGTCATATTTAAGCCTGCAGATAAGGGGAACTACTACTAATAATGCATTATACACAGTATGTAAATATGTGTTTACAATAACTAGAAAATGACATTTATGATAAGCTAGGTTTCTTAACTTATCAGGAAATGGTTAAGAACTATCAAGAATTAATACATAAAGGGGTTAGACTAAATTATTTTAGTCATGAAGATGCTAAAAATAAGTTTTTAAATAAAAGCAGTGAGTTGGCAAAGTTTTTTTTGTGTGTCTAAAATACATAAAAGCAAGGTTAACCCTCCAGGTCATCCCATTGTATCTGACTGCAAGTATGTAACCCATAATTTGGGATTTTTTTTTTGCATAATTTTTTTCTTAAAAAAGTGATACAACTACCTTCAAATATCAGTTTTGATTTTCTGGATAAAGTAAAGAAAATAGTATGGCAGAAGAACGTGTTTTTTATAGTGATAGATGTAGTCAGCCTATACACCAGTATAAAACATAGTGATTTATTTATTTATTTTTATTTTTATTTTACATTTGTTTACTGGGAAAGTCCGACTGGACACAGGTCCATTTTCAGCGGAGGCCCGGGGAGAAAATCTTCATATTACATATAATAAAGAGTCACACATTTTGTAATGTAACAGAATGCGCACTGGGAGAAAGATAAAAATACAATACAGTTCAACAGTCACACATTTCCTATTATAGCAGTTTCTCATTAACACACAGCAATAATTTCCAGTAGAACATACAGGAAGAAGCAAGATATTCAGCAGAACATACAGGAAGAGTTTAGTAGAACAAGATTAGCAGCATTCTAGGCAGGGTGATGGCATAGAAGCTATAGAATGTTGTCTGGGTAAAAGCCCCAGTACACAGTATATTATAGAACTGACATGGTTCTGTTTGGAAAATAATATATTTGAATCTGATGGCTCTCTGTATCATCAGAAGTGTGGGACAGCTATGTGGGCAGCTTTTGGCCCCACATATGCTAATTTATTTATGGGTCTCAATGAAAATTTATATGTGTATAGGAATGAATATTTTAGAAAACATGTCGTTCATTTTTAAAGATACATTGATGATTTGATTTTTGTTTGCAAGGGCAGTTATGGAGAGGTGGAACAGTTTGTTCAAGAACTGCAAGTGAACAGGTCTGAGGTCAAATCTGATGGGTTACAAAAAGGAAAGACAGTACATTATATGGATATTACAATAGAAAGGTAAGAAGATGGTAAACTTATAACTAAAATATTTAGAAAAATGGGACAACCAAACTTTATGTTGCATGGAACTAGTTGTCACCCCCCCACCCCCCACCCCCGCCACACAGACTATTTCTTCCATTCCTTATGGGGGAAATGGTCAGGATTAAACATTTGTGCAGTGACATGAAGGAATGTGAGAAGGAAGTTCAAAATTCAGCTAACATGTTTATAGAAAGGGACTATGAGCCAGAGAAAGTATGGTTGGGGGTATAATAAGGTAATGAATAAAAAAGTGAATAAAGCACAGAACATAATAATGCAGAAAAAGAACGTAGAGGAAAAATAAAGTGAATTATATTTTGTGTCTAAGTACACTTATTTTTCTAATATTTTACAGAAAATAGTTAGGTATTACTGGTCCTATATACAGGAAGAAAAATTCTGCCTAAAAATGTTAAACTGTGTTTTTCATATAAAAGAGGCAGGAGTCTTAAGGACATGTTAGTACATGGAAAATTTGAGAGACCAAAAAATTTAGAAAGTAATGTAGTGAGATATGAAACTTTGCCATGTGACAATTGCACAGCATGCAAAAACATAGTTGATAGTTTTGAAAGCATTAATGGAAAAAAGTTTGATAGAAGAGGCAACTTCACTTGCAGTAGTGAAAAGATTATATATAGTTTAAAATGTCCTTGTGGATTATTTTATATTGGAGACAGCAAGAGAAGTTTTGCTGCAAGATTAAAAGAGCACATAAGGGACATCAAGAAGCAAAGATTTCAGAGTCCTGTAGCTATGCACTTTATGGAACACCATAATGGAGACCCACAGAGGTTACAGGCAACTGTTGTGGAACATAAATACTAGGTTTAGTACTGAAAAAAAAAGTAAGAAACATTTAAGAAGGAAGGAAGCAATATTTATTTTAAAATATGACACAATGGTTTCAGAGGTTTGAATAGAGAATTCTCTTGGAAACATTTAATGTAAGAAGGTTAAAAAGAATATTAAAAGTTAACCTTTATAGTTGGCTTCTTTAGTGAATTTTGAATTGGATGATTATATAATTGATCAAATGCATGTATTTAAGTGTATGCTTACCAGCAGAAAGATGTACTCTGAAAAGGCTTTTCTGAAAGCCGAGGCACCAGAGAAGTGTTACTTGCTCTTAATGTATAAGAGTTTGAAGTTTTCCTGCTAATTTTTACTGCAGAAGTTATTTTTTTTTATTTTAATAAATCAGTCTGCATACTAAACTGAGTGAATTTGTCTGGCCTGGAACTTGTGGTGTGAGGTTTGGTTTGTTCTACAGTTTGGTGCTTCATATGTAAAGAAGGCCTTGTGATTGTCCTTGGTGGATGTGGCCAATTTGGACTCAAAGTCAGCCCTAGAGGATTACACCGGTGACCATATATGCTTGTTCAAACAAAGGAGTGATTGCTTCCAACTTGGCACCTACTCCTTCTCGGCCCTGGACACCAATACTTTCCTTCTATTATACTGTTCATTTATTGCTGCTGTCCACCAGATAGGTTTACTCTTCCTTGAGGTAGATGATTTGGTCCTGTCAAGTATTGCTGAGTCCATACAGCTATGTAAGTGCTCATATATTTTGTTGGTGTAGGCTTGGACATTAGTTCATGTACCAACTGAAGGGACGGTGGCTGTGAAGCTGCTTATACCTGCTCTGAGGTGATTGTATTCAGCTTTGGAAATGTTTTTCTTGTTTGACCCTGACAAGTGGAGGGGGAGTCAGGGGAGATGGTGACTTCAAAAGAGATTGCTTTATGGTTGCATCTTACCAAGGAGGATAACACTGTAGGAGTGTAATAGTGAGTACTCGTGTTGTTTAGGACAAGGTACAGAATAATTACACCTCTCGTAGGAGTGTTGACCATCAGATGAAATGTATTGCCATTGACAAAGTCAAGGAGTCTCTGGGGGTTCATGTTTGGGCTAGAATAGGTCTTACACTCTATAGTAGTTAAAGTCACCCAGGATCAGAGTAGAGGGTGGAATCCTGATGGATTTAACTATGTCCAGATAGGTGGAGTGGGTGTCCTGCATCATAGCTGGGTGTCTGTAGGTAGCTATAATATGAACATGTGTTTTGCCGACAGTTAACTGCACTTGGTGTGGATCATGTGCTTACTACCATTTGACCAGCCTGGAGGTGTGTATGTCTTTGATAAATATTGAAACTCAACCTCCTTTGTCTTTGTAGCCCTCCGTTTGGGGTCTGAAAGTATGGTAGGATGAGTAACCTGGTAAGCTTGGGGTGCTGTCCACAGCTTTTAACCAGGTTTCAGTGACCGCACAAATGTCAGCATCTTCCAGAGCAAGGAATGTTTGCAATGAGTGCAGTTTCATGCTAAGACTCCTAGCAGTTAGCAGCATGACCTATACATTTTGTTTAAATGACTTTTTCATGTTGCTAATATTGTGCGCATGACTTTGCCTAAAAAGGCAGTATGGGGAGACAAGAGCCTTTGCCAGAAGCATAATGCCCAGGGAAGACAGGTGAAGGCATCTCTACTAAAGCATCATATTCTGTCATTCGTGTACTGTCTTTTAAGTGAGACAGCAAGAAGCCTAGGTTCTTCATGTGATTGCATCTCTCAGACATTGTGTTCTTAGGTGATAGCAGTAGAGAGTTGTCTGTGTACATAAGACAGTTGCTACACTGTCTCAGGATGCCCATATCAACCACAATAGCAGGTGAAACTACAGGAGATTGTCCATCCATGGTTATCATTATCTGTGGGACAAAGGTCAGGGATAGTAGAGTGGGTACTATCTGATGAGAATACCCATATGTGTGAGTATGGCTGGATAAAATCAGAACAGTAGCTGCAGGTGAGGGCCTCACTCACACAAGATTGCTGGTAAGGGACAGACATTGCAAATGAGATACCTCACAAAGGGTTAATACCTAACAGCTATATTGCGCAATGGACAAAGAAGCACAAATCCACACAAATTCTGTGTTTAAATAACACAAAAACAAAGGTAAAATAGAAACACTGCAACTGACCAACCAAGCCTTGTCCCTAAGTTCATAGCTCAACACCCTATGCTGTACAAGTTCCAACTAGTTCACTCACTCCCAATAAGTGCGGGCGCAGGTCCTGGCCAACACAAGATGGCATAGCAGCAAACACAGGAATCACACAAACAGATCTGAATACAGCAAAACATGCAATCAGACAATGCTAAAGATATTTCAAGTCTATGTAGGTCAATGTAACACAGGAGAACAGCTAAACACTAAAATATAACAGTAGCAAACAAGTGCAAACTAATTTAAACAAATTAACCAATTAACCAACAAGAAAGCTCAAAAAGGAGCCCTGTTCCAACAGTCTTCAATTAGACAAGTTATAACTGCACAATCCTGCCACTAGGGTGCAGGGGAAGCCTCTCCATAATAGATGGCCTAGATTACTGCTCAAGCTACACAAACAATGCTAGATTCAGCAGGTCTGCATGCAGTCTAAGCTACAGCAAACAAGGTGCAGCAATTTCATTAAGGAACAGTTGAAATAAACAGGCACAATAATCTTTTAACCAGCAATTTGCAGCTCATAATCTCAGAATCTACCATCTCCTCTCACAAGAGTGTAGACAACAAACCTCATTAATGTAAAATAACAGGCCTGAAGCCCAAGTGCTTCAACCAGAAGTAAGACACTTTTAAAATAACAGAAAGTGAAAGCCTTCAACCAACAAAGCCCAACTTATAAGGATGTAAGCTATCTCTCCTGCCACAAGAGTGCAGACCACAAACCATCTTACTGTAAAACAACTGGCCTGAAGCCCAAGTGCTTAAAACAAAAGGCTCAGAATAACAGTTGCATTTTAACTAACAAGCAGTAATACATGCAGAAGAATAACTGAAATTGAGTACTTGTAAGAACAGGCAGCAAAATCAATATAAAGTAATAACATAGGAAGAAACACAAATACAGTAAAATCAGTTGTTATTTAGGTTAAGTGGGAAGGGATG